>NW_015090768.1:1164287-1180445 GCF_001431845.1 Calidris pugnax | reverse complement strand
TGCAAATGTAACATTTCTTATACTCTGTAGAAATTCACTTCAAGTTCCAGTGATTGTACATAGCCTACTGTAGTCACCACAGGAAGAAAAGCTTCAATAATTGTTTATAATATAAAGTATACAATCATGTCAGGAGGTCTTTTACACGTGTACTAGTAAACATGTGGGGGGACAGGTATATTATTGAACACAAGCGTAATGCCTACTCCCACTGAGAAAATTCTTTAGTAGTGAGCAGATGATGAACAGAGTGTTGTTAGGATATCACAAACTAGTGCATTAATACATTAATTATATATTAACGTATATATAAAATATCTTGAGTTTTCTGCTATGGGACATGGTAATACCAAATACTACCAACATCCACTAGTGAATAGCAGTAATTTTCCCTTTACTATATTTGCCTACTGGCCTGTTGAGATGCAACAGAAAAGCACCATCCCACTGACAACTGATACACTAAATATATGTAAGACCACAGGGAGTAATTCCAATTAGATGACCCTCTATAGCTAAAACCCACTCCCAGCTTGTAACTCCGATTTTAAACACAGAATGCTACCATACAAGCTTTTACAATCACTTTAAGCAAAGCCTTAACTCTACTCAGCATTATATATCCTAATGCAATTTCTTTTTCAGCAAGGAAATGGACGTGTAGAGCTTGTTGTATCATCTTAGATATAAACATTTCAGCTGATTAAAACAAAGTCTTCAGAGAACTAAAATCGGAGTATTATAAAAAAAACCTAGCTTGAAAACTTTTGTTTTCCTGTTCTGAATGAGGCCTCACTTTCTGATTAATGGGGAAGCAGAGGTTCTTACTCATTTGTCTGTCTCCATAGCTGATGGCTTCTGCAAGAGGGCTCCATCCCTGAGCATTTTTCACCTTTACTGGAGCATTATGGGCTAAAAGCAAGTGGGCACATTCTGTAACAGAACAGTCATCATTAGCTGAAGTAAACATCAAGGATGTAGTAATAGAATTCATAACAAAGGAAACAATAAGAAAGGAAAAGTAGTTGATAATTAATATATTAAACAGTTTATCAAAATACATATATGACTTAAAATCTAAACACACAAAAAACATTTATGTAAATCTTTATAGCACTTCCCTGTTCAATGTCAGCACTAAAAACGTAACTGGTGATCAACCAATGCACATAGAAAGGTACATGGCAGTATAGACTCCAGGCATCTCGAGAACATCGTGTGTATGGGGGGCAGAAGTTGTGGCACTAACATCCCTACGTGCTGCAGCATCTCGTGGTGAGATGGCATCTAAAGTGGGCAAAGCAGCACACTCTGACCTAGGAAACCTCTGAATACACCAACAAACAGCCACACAGCAAGAACAGGGGTTGTAGGACGAACAAGTCATGACAGGAAAGACACTGAGGGGCTGGAGCGTGTCCAGAGAAGGGCAATGGAGCTGGTGAGGGGTCTGGAGCACAAGCCTTGTGAGGAGAGGCTGAGGGAGCTGGGGGTGTTCAGCCTGGAGAAAAGGAGGCTGAGGGGAGACCTTCTCGCTCTCTCCAACTCCCTGAAAGGAGGGGGTAGCCAGGGGGGGTCGGTCTCTTCTCCCAAGGAACAGGCCATGGGACAAGAGGAAATGGCCTCAAGTTGCCCCAGGGGAGGTTTAGGATGAAGATTATGAAAAATTTCTTCCTGGAAAGGGCTGTGAAGCCTTGGAATGGGCTGCCCAGGGCAGTGGTGGAGTTGCCATCCCTGGAGGGATTTCAAAGCCGGGCAGAGGTGGTGCTGAGGGACATGGGTCAGTGGGGGTTTGGGCAGTGCTGGGTTGGTGGTTGGACTGGATGGTCTGGAAGGTCCCTTCCAACCCAGACCATTCTATGATTCTATGATATGTGGAGAACTGATAGCAGAGCACACAACTCATGGTCCTGTGCTCCTCTGGCAACACGCTACATTTTTCACTGAGAGCATCAGTAAGAGCGTGTGTCACTGCGGCCCCCAACACTGGGTGTGCACACACTGTGCTGATACAGCACCACCACCACCTCAAAGCCACACAGTTCTCAGCCAAGACAGCTCAACCTGCCCTCCCTTCTCTGCCTGCGGCTACAAGGTGACGACAGAATGACGAATGAGTCCTTAAAATTAATGAGAGAAGCTAGCGTGCCGTGTTTCCACGCTTCGGATGAGCTGCCCTCCCTTGAAACTGTTCTTCAGTTTCCAACTATGGAAAGTTTCCTCTCCACATCTCATTAGAACCCACCAGCCCCATCGCAGCACCAGGCTGGAGCTGTGGGCATGTCTCCTTATGAATAGGATGGGCAGGAACGAGGGACAGAGGCACTTCCCCAATTATTCTCCGGCTGTAGGTGTTACAGGAAACCACACCAGTCCTTCCAGATGCAACAACCGTGAGTCACTGGCAAGCACAGGGCTCGGAAAGGAAGAGATACTTCACCGGTGAATATACTATCTTTTGTGGTAAATAAACAAAAGCCCCGAGTGCTTTGCCAGCAAACAGAGAGAGGTATTTTTATGGCTGCTTAAATATAGTGCCTAACGCGCTAACCAGGCCGCACGGCGAGCAGGCAAATCAGCTCCCGTTTCCCAGCCAGGTTATGTTTCCAGTTAAACAAACAGGATGGAAATTCACCCTTTGCTTCAGCAAAGCCTGGCTGCCACGCTGCTGTATCCAGCCAAATGCTCTGCAGGCATCACCCAGAAAGACAGAAAAATGACCTTTTGGTATCAAAAAGAGGGACTAACGAGTTAGGAAAGGACCTGGGGCTCTCACTGGATCAACACCAAAGTGACACCAAGAACATGCACCCAGGAGAAAAGGAGCAGAGGGAAGGAACACCTCTCCTTGCTATGCTATACATGAGGGGAACTCATCCTGGGAATCTGCCAGCACTAACTGCTTTTTATCCTAGAGCTGAAACATAAAATCACATTTTAAGAGAGGCTTGGAATAAATACTCAACCGTACTGAATTAAAGTTGGTAAACTCTCTTCTAGCAGTTTTGATAGCAGAAGCATCTTTGATCAAAGTTGTCTGTATTTATTCATGTGGGTGTCATACTGCTGTAGCTGTATGGAAAGCATCCCTTCATGACAGCTAATCACCTTGTAACCAAAACCACAACCCCTTCTGCACCCAACAGAGCAAAACTTCTTGATACGAACTACTGACCATGATAAACTACAGCTTGAAACACACACTGCAACAAGGCACCAGAGGAGACACTTACACAGCAGATCACCAGTGCCTAAAAACACACAGCAAGTAATTACAAAACAAAAAACTATCCCACAAAGAAATGTCTTATTTAAGACTCCGAAATTACAGAAAGGCTTCTGCCTCTGTTTTCCTTCTGGGGTTCCAGGCCTCTAGTCTGGGGCCCTTGCTGGAAAAGAGTGGTTCTGATAAAGTGCCATTTCTTGCCAGTTGAAAAAACCCCTCCTATCTGTGACTTCTAGCAGGCACCTGTAAAACATATTTGCCCCACTGCTACCTCAGATTTTCCATATCTTCTTTTTCTTTCTTTTTTTTTAATTTAAGAAGTATCAATCCTGGCCGACCCCAGCAAGCTCTACCACTTCCTCTTCTGCATAAGCTGCCTCTCTCCCCTCTTCCTCGTTCCAAATTGCTTCCTGCTCCAACTCCCAATTATCTCAGATCATTTCAGAGGTATTACCAAAGCGTCCCAAGACAACTGATTGCATTTCCTGCGTTCCCCTTGCCAGATCTGCCAGATGATTCAGCCAACAGTGCTCCCCTGGAGCAGCACCAGGCACAGGACCCACGTGGCTGAATCAGCCCAAGTTGCTGGTGTTTCAGGATGAATTTTACTGTGGCAGCGACCGAACAATCATGCTCCAGGTCTCTCAACAGTGCTCCCCTGGAGCAGCACCAGGCACAGGACCCACGTGGCTGAACCAGCCCAAGTTGCTGGTGAATTTTACTGTGGCAGCGACCGAACAATCATGCTCCAGGTCTCTTCCCAGTCTTGAAATGTGCCTATTTCCATGCTTTCTGTTTGAAGTAGAAAAGAAATAAATCCTACACCTTGAAATTCTGCAGTAAGGAAACCCTTAAAAAGGGGGGCAATGCTCAAAAAGGAAAGAGAAGAGCCATCGTGAGCCAAGAAGCTGCAGAGTCCTGTAGGTGTCCCAGCCTGGACACGGAGGAAACAGCCCAGCAGCCAGGCAGAAATGGGGGAAGGAGGAGGCAAAAAGCAGGTGAGCAGTTATGTTTCCACTCACAGGAGCCATTTTATTCTAGAGGATGTTCTTCTGATTCACTTTGCTGGGAAAAGCTCAACATGGGTTGTTCAACACCACCAGTGAGCAGATCAGCAGCAGAGACACCAATAACCAGAAAAGTGTTGGCAAAGAGGAAGGGCATCGTCAAACAGAAATTGGTAAGCCTTCTGTACCATGAATTAATTGCACATCAGAATAGCTCACATTCCCTGCCTACACATACTCAGTGTCCCTCTGCTCCAGCTGCTTGGACACGAGCGATGCAGGTGTGACCACTTGTGACTCTACTGTTCCAGTTCTACTTCAATCTTCTGTGATATTCCAAGTTTCCCAATTCCCTTCTAACTCCACAAAAAGAGAGGAACTGGGTCCACCCACTGTTTTTGTCCTAAGCTCAAAGACTCCAACTGCTACAGCTCCCTCCCACCCTGCCCCACTCACTTCCAGCTCCTTGATTTTAGCCCAAAACAGCTCCCGTTTCTTCTCCAACTCTTCTCTTCTAAACCCGTGTGGTACCTTCTTTCCAGAAAAGCTCAGCTTTGAAACAGCTTCAAACACAAGATCACGCTCAGGAAAAATGAAAAAAATCTTGTTTTCCTCTCACCCCTAAGCCTTCAGGATAACTTAAGAGTTAATAAAATTGATGGCTTTACTTACCTTTATGTCCCAACATCACAGCGAGATGCAGAGGAGTGTTTCCTAGAATAAATAGAGAAAGAAAAAGGTATTAGATTCAAGGTAACAGAACCATAGCGACCCTCCAGGGGTTTGCACACACAACTCAAACGTTACCTGTTAAGAACCTTCAGCTACACCACCTAACGAAGGAACACACCAACCCACACCACAGCAGTTACATTTTTCTAAGCAAGCATTTGGATTAAAATTGTTCAGATAAATCTATCTGAACCACATTTTTCATGGGCCAACAGGGTTTTGTTTTTTTAATGACATCCTGAAACTTAAGAGGTCCAATTGTATCTTCAAGAAGGAGATAACCCAAACCTCTATGCTTATCATGGTGTGAGGAGCCTGCTAGTTTACAAAGAATGACATATCTGGGTTAAAAGCTACTCAAAGACATGATACTGATTAAAATTTTAAGAGCCCATTTTATTAATTTAGTACAAAATCTTTAGTGATACAGTATTGGACAGATTGTGAAGCAGCAGTAGCTTCACCACAAAAATGCCTTTTGGTTATTTTAATGCCTTGTTTCCAAAGAAAGCTTCCGAGATGATCAGCAGCCATTACAAACAGGACTCTATTTTCCTGGCTGCGCATATGACACATTTTGTACTTCTGTGCTTAAACACGTGCTGGAAGGCACAGAGAGTCGTTTTGCTGGATTAATGCTGCTACCAGAATCCTGACACGTTTCATTTCTGCACCTTCAGGATGCAAAAATTCTTCCATTTAACGCTATCGCTCTGTTTACGCGGTTAAACACTTTTCTTAGGGGAGTTAAATAGCTGAGAACAAATTTATTTTTGCAATTATAACAAACACAGTTGATTTTTAGGCTTATTTCACAGTGTGGTGGCAGCAATAAGCACCTGGCACATGGGAAGGACACTGTGCTGTACATGGAAAAGATGCAAGGCAGAGCATGGAGCGGGTGCTGGGCAGTGGGGCTGAAGGAGCCATTCCAGGGCTGGCACAAAGGACTCCTGTGGGTCACAGCAGCATCCCAGACAGCTCCAGCCCGCTTCGTTATGCACTCTCTAATTGTGCTAACATCCCCTGTTCTATTAATAGAGGGTTGTAACATCTGGGAGCCAAAGCAGAATTGAGAAGGCTGGATGCAGCCACTCTTTGTTAAGCCACTGAAATAATGACGCCGCTGCGGAACAAACTTGAGAAAGAGCCAAAGCGTTTACTCTGAACATTCAAATTATGCAAGCCAGGGGCAAACATTTTCCTCACCTTATCAAGCACTTCAATATGATGTATTTATAAAGAAATAGCTCTAAGCTAAGGTTTCTCTTACGTTAATAAATGTTAAAATTTACAAAACCCACCCCACCCTTCAAACGGTGAATAAAACAAGAGCCAGGCAGCTCCAGCAGCTCCAACAGCTTGGTGCAATGGCAAGAAACAACGAAACTAAAGCTAACATGAGGCCCCTGAGAGCTTTCCCGAGAACTTTGCTGGATTTCATTCAGCTGATAAGCAGAAAGTGCAGTTGTGTGACAGCACCCATCATTTCCCAACTCCTCTGCACAAGGTCCTGAGCAACCTGGTCTCCCTCCAGCCTTCTCCCTGCTCCGAGCAGGAGGTCACCTACATCACCCCTAGATCACCCCCCAGCAGAGACTTTTGCTTCACTCAATGATCGCCTTCACACCCAAAAGTATGCAGTTCAAGAATGAGATAGGAAACCTGGATACGGCAGAGAACGGGGGGGAGGAAGAGGAGCAGGCAGAAAAACTGCCTACGATAACCAATAAAGCACAGAAACTAGAATCTATTGACTCCAGGAGAAAAAAAAAAAAAAAGCTAGTTATGGAAAGCTAGTTCAGGAAACTGAAAAGAGGTAACAACATCCTGCTTGATGGTCTTTAGCCAGCAAGTCCCTGGCAAGGAGTCCTCCTCTACCAGCACAAGAGGAGCCAAACTAATGGGTAACCCAGGAAAGCACCTTTAGGAAAGGGTGGAAGAGGGAAAGAGAAGGCAAACCCATAGAAAAGGGACGTTATGAGACTTAGAAAGACCATAGATCCTCCTGTTCTGGACTACCTGGCCAGTCAGGCCTTTTTCTCCTTGCCCCTGGAAAGCTCCTCTCCAGACAACTCTTAGCCTCCCCAAAGGAAAAGGGTCCCAGGAAGAGCCGAGACATGACACTGGCACATCCAGAAATCAAACCTGGAACAGCTCCTTGCAAAGTTCTGTCCCTAATCATCCCTCCTACGGCTGATACCTGGGGAGGTCACGTTGCTCTGTGGGCCTAACAAAATGGGGTTTATCAGTAGCAAAGTGAACTCTTGCCTTATCAAAATAAGCTGTGTGAGGCTGTGTGTCACAAAATGCAGGCATTATGGCGAGGAGTCACTCAGCTCACACAACACCCCCATGCAATATTCAGGTTCTTCCTCCCGGCAGGAGAAAGGGAAGAGCTGCTCAAGCAGAAAGGCCCCTGCCTGACCCCAGACCTAAGCAGAGGTCGGCACTCGCTCTGCCCAGGAAAACTGAGGGAAGACAAACGCCTTGGGAAAGACCCTGCAACCCCAAGTTCCACCAACCCTACAGTACAAATCATCTTTAGTTACTTCACGGTGGCACAAACAGCTGCAGCTCCTCCAGAACGTTTACGATCCAGAGCACACAGAGCAAATTCCAGGTAAAAACCAGCCTGATGATAAAATAAAAAAAAAAAAGGGGGGGTGAACTCCATGAACTCCAACACTAATCGATTTTTCCTGCCAGCGCAACTGCGCCTTTCTGCCCGGAGAGGTGAGAGAGGGCAGCTCCACTCCTTCCAGTTGCACAGATGGCTCTAACAGCTTGAGGTTTCCACCAAACCACCGCACAAACCACACGGGTAAGCGTCAGATTCCATGAGAACAAGTAGCTTTACAAGGGACAGCTGCTGGAGAGAGAGAGGGAAGGGGGCAAACGTACAACTCTGTCCCTCACCTATGGAGGAGAGCCGCAATAAAGAGGGCACCGTGACTAATGAAGTGGCTGACGTGTAGTTTTGATGACCTCCACGCAATTTAATTGCAATGAGAACGTGGTTGCTATCAGCATTTCTGGACACTGACCAGAACACCAAGGGGCACACACTTGAGAGGCTGCAATGCAATTCATTCCCTTCTGGCAACAGCTCGATTCGCCACATAAACAAACCTCATCTCACACCAAACCACCGCACAAACCACACGGGTAAGAGTTAGATCCACAAGAACAAGTAGCTTTACAGGGGACAGCTGCTGGAGAGAGAGAGGGAAGGGGGCAAACGTACAACTCTGTCCCTCACCTATGGAGGAGAGCCGCAATAAAGAGGGCACTGTGACTAATGAAGTGGCTGACGTGTAGTTTTGATGACCTCCACGCAATTTAATTGCAATGAGAACGTGGTTGCTATCAGCATTTCTGGACACTGACCAGAACACCAAGGGGCACACACTTGAGAGGCTGCAATGCAATTCATTCCCTTCTGGCAACAGCTCGATTCGCCACATAAACAAACCTCATCTCACCTCTCCCTTCCACCTAAAGCCAATTCATCAATACCTACAGCTTTGGGAAGAGAGGAGATACGCTCCCCTCCCCGGCCCACACAGGCTCTTCTTCCAAGAAAGAGCCTGAAATCCTGCACATGTGTATCCAGGACACACAAACAACAACTGTTTGCGCAAAAATGCGCATAAAATCCAGTATTTATCCACAGGTGCGTGTGTGTGTGCAGCTCTGACCCTTTGGTTTGGCACCTGGGCGCCTTCGGGGAAGCTGAGCCTGTTTTCCAAGAGCAATTCAGCAATAAGATTGATTTGTCTACCCTAGAACATAGCATGGTTTTATTCTGAATATAAGTTTAATCTCTTACGTGCATATTATAGTAAAAATAAAAGTAATCTAATGGGTATACGTACATGCTTCTCCCTAGAAACTCATTGGTTTTGGAATAATGATACTGGCCTTCCAATGGGCAATGGTTTTGGGGGTTAATTGAGAGCATGAGGCAGCCTGCACTCACTGACAGCCACAGCCAGCCTTTGTTTTTTCAGAACACCAGGAGTTTAACGTTCTACAGGACTTGGCTTTTCTGCTCTCAACCACACGCTACAACTGGGACTGAAATATAAACAGTAACTGTTACTAGAAGTTCTCTCTCCCCCCTGTCACCTCCTTATCCTGTACTAGGAATCCTCTAGCTTATTTCTGGGTATAATTGTACGCTGAAGTTCTCTCCCCCAAACCACTCACAATTCAAATATGTAAACAAGTGGCAGATGGATTCAGGCAGAAAGAAAACAATAACAAGGAAATACTAGTCAGGCCTTTGGTATGTCAAGAGATCCAGGGTTTCGTTGTTGGTTTGTTGTTGTTTTTTTTTTTTAAATTGAATAGCAAAGGAACACTTACAAGTAAAAACTTGGGGGAAGGTAATGAGACACAAATCCCCCAAAGTGTTCCTGCTGTGAACAGCATTGAGAAAGCAGAAAGGTGTTCATTTAAAAGTCCTGTCTATGTATATATATACATGCCTATGCATATATATATATTTACTAATAAAAGGATGGTGTCAATGTTTGTGCTACACATTGAAGACGATAGCACAGCAAAGAGGGATCAGGAAGTGCCTTAAAAGTAAAGATCTTGAGCGCCTGATGATGAGTTTTTGGATGAGGAACTGGAGGAGGTGCAGGGGAGAAGCCGGCAGAAGGAATACACCGAGTGAGAAAATTCCTTCCCCAGTCTGTTGCCTTCATTCTACCAGTATTTGCTGCAACCTTTGGAATGAAGACGACAGGATAAATATATCTGTAGCTATATTTATATCAACGTACTTAGAAAAACGTTATGACAGTTGTAAGGAATACTCCTCCCCATCCCGACTGAGGCAACCGAGCCTTGTGTTACTCCGCGTGCAGCAGTCTGAGTTTCAGAGCACCTCATGTTAGCATGGACACAGCCTTTAATCCCCAATTACGTTATCCTTCCCATTGTACCAATCCCAAAGATTGCTCTACCTTCACGTTCCTTTTTATTTCGCATAACCCAATTAGGTAGGACAAAAGGGAGGATTTATCTCTTAATCAGAAAAAGAAGGTAACTGCACCCTTTAATCGCAACCTCCCCAGAACCTGGCATTCCCCAGCAGACACGCACTGCGTTACCCAGGACACAGAGATAAAAACTGACCATGAAACTTAAGCTGACATGACGGGCTGGTTCACTTTTTTAAACAGTGTAAAATATTCCCCAAATTAAACGCATTATTTTAAAACGTCCTGGAGAGATTTTAACTATTTAATGCTTTACAGAGCAGCAGGAGGCTCACGTTTCTACCCCTGCTACTGCCCCTTCTGTGCCCAGAGCAAGCCACCGCTGTGCCCAGGCTTGCGGGGGGCAGGGAACACACCGCTGGCTCTTTCCAACCCCAAAACTACAGCGTTTAGAAAAAGTTTTAGTTCGTTGTTGGTTTTTAGCTTGGGGAAAAACCAAAGACGGTTCCACCAGGAGCCAGAGGAACCGCTCCTGAGCTTGTCAGCTCGGAAAGCGACCAGGTGACAGTTCAGGCCCTTTAAAACAGTATTATTTCTTTTTAAATGAGGTGGGTGTGGGGGGCCCGCAGCAGCCCCGGGTAAGAGGCAGCTCTCCCAGCGCTACACCCTTCCGAAAGCCGGTACCGTCCTCACCCCTGTCACCAGCGCCTCAGGGCCCCTCCAGGCCCCCTCGCCCCTCAGAGCCCATCCCGCCCCCGGGACCCCGGCGGCCGCTCCCCAGCCCGGGCCGAGAGGCCGCGGCCCCCTCCCCAGGGCCGGCCTGGCGGGCCTCTCACCGTGGCTGTCCTTCTGGCCGATGCCCTGGGTGCGGATGAGGGCCGAGAGCCGCCGCACGTCCCCCTTGAAGACGCACTCGTGGACGGGGAAGTGCGCCGGGCACTTGTCGGGCTCCGCGGGCGGGCCCGTCCCGCCGCCCGCCGGCCCCCCCTTCAGCGGCAGCCGGTGGTGGTGGTTGCTGAAGATGCGGTGGCCGCCGGCCCGCCCGCCCTTGCCGCTGCTCCCGCGCCCCCCGGTGAAGATGCCTCCGGGCGCGGCGGCCGCCTCCTCCTCGCCGGGCGCCAGCAGGTCCCCGTCCTCTTTGCTGGGCTTGTGGTCCCTGCGCAGCGAGCGCAGCTTCTCTCCGGTCATCGCCAGCGGCGGCCCCGCGGCCGGCGGGGCGCCGCCGGGAAGGCTGGCCGCAGCCGGAGGGTGGAGGCGCTCAGTCCCGTCCCGCCGGCATCTCCCGCCGCCGCCACCAAGGCGCCCGCCCGCGGGGGCCCCCACTCAACGGCCCGGCGCCGCCGCCGCCATCTTGGCCGGCTGCTCCCGCGAGAGGCGCGGCGCCTTCCCGAGACTTCCCCGCGCACCGCGAGACTGAGGGGAAGCGGCGGCAGCGGCGGGACCGACCCCCGCGGATGAGGCGGACCCGGCCGGCGCCGCCCCCGCACCGCCCCTCGCTCGGCTCGGCCCCGCCGGCTCCCTCAGGGCACGCAGCTCGCACCGGGCCGGGGCAGGAGCCCGCGGGCAGCCCCTGTCGGCCGCCGCCGGGGTGAAGGCTGAGGCCGGGGCCCGCGCTGGGCCTTCGGGTGAGGGCTGAGGGGATTGCTTCTGCCCTGCTTTGAGCCACACCGGGTTAATTTCTCTTTCAGTAATTTGACTTCTCAGTCAGGTCTCTTCCAAGGTCTGGGACAACTACACTTTTTTAGAAGACTCTGGTGTCTGGATTTGTGACAATATTTCCTGTACAGCCAGCTCTGGGGGGCGGGTTCCAAGGTCTCGGTGTTGGGGACGAGGAGGAGCGAGACCCGGGCACTTGCCCCAAGCTGCCAACAGGGTTATTTCATACCATGAACGGCACCGTCCAGAGAAATCAGACAGTTTGCTGAGGAGTTCTCTCTCTCTCTGTCTCTCCCTGGATGGCTGGGACCCTGAGAACCCCCTGCCCCGGAGCCCTGAGCCCTTCCCTCCCTCCCGAAGCCGCAGCGCTCGCAGGGTCCCACACGGGCTGTCCCTGCGGGGAGGGCACGGCTTCTGCTGGGGAATGGGCTGGGGACGGGCCTGGGGGGTTTGATATCCATATCGGGATCAATACTGGTTCTTTAGGGTTATTAATGCTAATTATCTCGCCTTATTCTATTAAATCTGCTTATATGTCAACCCTTAGATTTCCTTGGTTTTCCCAGTTCCCCTTCCCAGGTGGGGAGGGGTCAGCGGGGGAGAGAATAATTCAAACCCTAAAGCCTCTGAAGGGATTTATGCACATGCTAATATATCTGCGCTAAGAATATATCTGGCTTTCCTAGGGAAATGGCTGCTGCTTACACTGGGGCCAGGCAGCTCGTCATTCTCCCCTTGAGGTGATGGCACTGCATAGAGGGCTGCGCTTCCCGTCCCATGTCCCGTCTCCTCGGCCCCGCACTGCTGCTCCAGCACAGGCTCTGGCTGCTGGGAAGAGCTACCCAGGCGGATCTTGGCTGGCCGAGGGAGAGAAACACCACCTCCCGTGCTGCGTATCACGAGGGAAGGTCCCAGAGTCTCGGGCTGTTGCAAAACTCTGCTGTGATGACTGCTGTGGATTCCTCTCGGGTTCGTTTGTAAAGGTGGATCCCGGAGTGCTGTGGTTTGAGGTCTCGTTACGCAACTGTACAGATGATGGCGTGTGTCCTGCGTGTTGCTGCGTGCCAGAGGTGTAAACAAACCACACAACAACGAGATAAATGAGATGAGCCAGTTCCTCTCATTTGCTGAGAGAGCAGAAAGCCCTGGGTGACCTCCCGGGTCACAAAAGGTGAAGGGATTTCTCAAGGTGACCTGAACTCAGCATTCCCGTGGCTCCTACGGTGCTGCTCCCGTGAATCCTCGTGCAAGCCACCAGGAAGATACAGGCTGCTAATACTGTCCTGAACAAAACCTCGCCCAATCCCTTCGCTGTTCATCCAGTTCCCTTGTCTGCGTGGCTGTTTCATTCCCCGAGGGAAAGGGAAACAGAAGGAAAAGCCCCAGCGTGGTACCTGGCTGTGAAACACCAACTTGTCTGGAGAATGACAGGACCTGGCCAAGTCGTCTTCCTCAACAGCAGGCAGAGGGAAGGAGGAGCAACAGCCGTCCTGCCCTTGTGTCAGTCCTTGTAGATTTGTTATCATCTTATAAAGGAACTGTGTGAGGTTCAGCTTCCAGGTTTCCCTGCAGGAGCTCCTGCTTTAGCGCTGGTCCCGCATGGATCTACTCACAACAGTGGAATGAAGCATTAAAAAAAATTATGATGTGTCAAATTCCAGGTAAACTGGATTTTTCACTAATGCTTCCAGGGGAAACAACCTACAAGTTGTCAGTTGATTCGATCTGCTGTGATAAAAGAACCGCCTTTCTGGGTGACCTCTTTACCCGACCTGCATCGTCTCCTCCCAGAGGAGGTGGCTGAGAAGAATCCTAGGCAGAGATGGGAACTGTGGATTTCGGTGCCTGCCCTCTTCAGAGTGACAGCACAGCTGGTGCTGGGAGCTCCACGCTGCATTTTTAATTACTGGAGGAGCGAGAGGCATGAAGTCACTGTTTACCAGCTTATTACGGAGTCCCTTATTCAGCCCCAAAATGTAATGAAGGCATTACTAATGGGAACTGCTCTGTGAACCCCGGCGTCTGTAGTGAATCCACATCTCCTCCTGCGTCATTATTACACACCTGCCAACTCTTGAGAATTCTTGGGGTTACCATCTAACAGCAGAACTTTGTCTTGTTTATATTCACCATCTTCTTAAATCACTTGAATCCTCTTGAGAATTCTTGGGGTTACCATCTAACAACAGAACTTTGTCTTGTTTATATTCTCCATCTTCTTAAATCGCTCTCCTCCAAGCGTTGGGCAATTTAGATAAAAGCAGGAGGATCAGATATTGTGGCAGCATGGAGGAGCATTGTCTGCAGTTACTGGGCTGCCAGTGGATGGAAACTTCACTGATGGAATTCCTGACGTTGGAAATAAATAATGGAGGAGGGTGTATTCCTCCAGGAAGGATGCTGAGGTTTTTTTTTTAGTATATAAATGAATAGGTCAAAAAATAGAGAGGCTAAATTTGTCTGAAACCCAAAGGTAGGCAGTAAATTCAAGCGATACGCTGTGCGTGTGCATCTGCATTGACTCCAGCAGTAAGGAACAGTGACATTTAAACCCACCTCATGGAATATTGAAAGCCCCGAGTCCGGAGGAACGCTCTCCGCTTGCCTCTCCCCTGTCTCCCACAAGGCACAACAAACAGAAATAAATGAGGTCCTGGAGGAGAGTGAATGGAATTTGCCAGCTCTGGGGAAATTAACTTCGGCTTCTCCCGGGCATCCGGAATGAGTGGCCCCAGAGATGGTAGGGAGCAGCGCGTTTCTCAAAGTGACAAAGAGCATCTCTGGAAATTAAACTGTACAGGAAAAAGTCAGTAAGAAATCTTAAGACATCGTAGCCTTGATGGCTTCCGTTTCAGTGGAAATATTGATCTCTTTTCAGCTGGTGCTGTCCCGAAGCCTTCCAGAAACGTTTATATCCCTTTATTAAGAAAACCACAAGGTGTTTCCTCAGGTTTCAGACCGCTCCCTGGGACTAGCAGCTGCAGAGCGTCTTTTTGTACTCGGAGAAGGGCTCCAGCAGCCCGTTGTGAGGATATTGGGGTGAGGATCCCTGTCTGCCGAGGGAGCGATAGCAGATGGCACCTGTGTGCTTCCTTGTGGACAGGCCAGAGACTCTCGTGGGCTCCTCATAGATAACCATAACATGACGCTGGAGGTAGAGGAAGAAATTTTGTATAAAGAGGAAAAAACTCCATTTTCCCCATTGTCTCAGCTTGACTATCCCAAATTCCATAATAAAAATTATTATAAAAAGAAAGCGGACCCTTTATGGTACCGCCTGAGATTCACTGACCGCCTGACACTCTGTGTGCCCTGGCCGTGTGGCAGGTTCAGAGTGAAGCTTTGCCCGTGGGGTTTGCACACACATTTCCCACAGGCCCACAGGGAAAGGGATTTGTCACCACAGGGTTAAATTCCCCTCTCCTGAAGTTTGGGTGCTTCACTGTGCTGAGGCTGAAAAACAGATGACAACCATCAGTGTATCCAGTTTTGCTCGGAATTTACTACAAATGGCACGAAAATTGTTTGAAATTCATAGCATCATAGAGTGGTTTGGGTTGGAAGGGATCATAAAGACCATCTCGTTCTGCCCCCCTCCTCCTAGGGCTCCCCTCCCTCATCCAGAGTCCCTCCCCAGCTTTCCTGGAACCCCCCCTTCTTGAGGGACTGGAAGGGGCTGGAATGTCTCTCCGGAGCCTTCTCTTCTCCAGGCTGAACCCCCCCAACTCTCTCAGCCCCCCCTCCCAGCAGAGGGGCTCCAGCCCTCCCAGCATCTCCGGGGCCTCCTCTGGCCCCATCCAACAGCTCCATGTCCTTCTGATGGTGGTGACCCCAGAGTTTGGGGGGTGTCTCCCCAGAGCGGAGAAGAGGGTCAGAATCCCCCCCAGCCCTGCTGTCCACGCTGCTGGGGATGCAGCCCAGGGTGGGGGGGTTTCTGGGCTCCAGCCCACGTTGCCGAGGCCTGTGGAGCGGGGGGTTTCTGGGCTGCCAGCCCACGTTACCAGGGCGTGTGGCGCTTCTCATCCACCAAGTCTCCCCAGAGCGGAGAAGAGGGTCAGAATCCCCCCCAGCCCTGCTGTCCACGCTGCTGGGGATGCAGCCCAGGGTGGGGGGGTTTCTGGGCTCCAGCCCACGTTGCCGAGGCCTGTGGAGCTTCCCATCCACCAACACCCCCAGGTCCTTCTCCTCAGGGCTGCTCTCGGTCCATCCTCCCCCCAGCCGGGATTTGTGACCGGGATCGCCTGAAATCCATCCTGAGAGGCCAGAGAGGGAGCTGTGAGCGCTGGGAAGAGCTCTCTAACGGGGTTCGGTTGTGTGTCCTGGCCGGGCCCGCCAGCCCGTGCCGGCTGTGGAGGCAGGAGGGCGCCGTTCCCTGGGGAAAGGCCTGGTGGGGCCACCAACGCCCCGGTCACCGGCCACTACCGGGGATACAGGCCTTCCCGCTATTTGTTCCTCCCTTTCGCCGGGCTTGCACGGATCCGCTTCTCCCCCGGCGGGCCCGGGTTACCTCAGGGCCGGGCTGAGGGGAGGCCGCGGCCGCGCCCGCTCTGTGGTGCTGCGGCGCCCCCTGGCTGGCTGGCTG
>NW_015090768.1:1074340-1164235 GCF_001431845.1 Calidris pugnax | reverse complement strand
GCGGCGACGGTGACACCGGCAGTCGGAGCGCGGCCATGGAGCGCGGCGGGGAGAGGGGCTTCCTGCCGGCCTTCGCACACTTCGCCACGCAGGCCATCCACGCCGGGCAGGAACCCGAGCAGTGGCGCTCGGCCGCCGTGGTGCCGCCCATCTCCCTCTCCACCACCTTCAAGCAGCAGGCGCCCGGGCAGCACGCGGTGAGTGCGGCCCCCAGCCGGGACCGGCCCCCTCCGCCCGCCCGGCCTCAAGGGCACCGGCTCTGGGAGGGGGGGAGGAGTGGGTCGGGGAGGCGGCCGAAGGAAGGGGAGGGGGGCTGCCGGTTTGCAGCCCGTGGAAATATTTCCCCTCGTTCTAAAAAAAACTCACCCAAACATCTTTATGTTTTAATTTTTATTTTTTTTTTCGCGCTGGAGGGAAGGGGTTTTCCCGCCCCGGGCTGGAAGGCAGGTTTTAGGTGATTCTCAGTGTGAGGTGGGTGAAGGGGGGCACCCGGTGTCCCTCGGGCTCGGCAGCCCCGGCCCCGCTCCCACAGGGGCGCCCGGTGCAGGGAACCGGCCGTACCCCCGGCGGGACACACGGCGTGCGGTGCTGTCCGGGCATCCGGCAGCTGCCCTCAGGGCTGCGGGATAACAGGGGTTTGCTTTGCCCCAGGCAGAGTGCATTTTCTCATTTACAGCTTGTGTAAGGGGCTGCTTCACTTGTCCAGACGGAATGAATCATAGAATCACAGCATGGTTTGGGTGGGAAGGGACCTTAAAGCCCCCCCAGTGCCATCCCCTGCTCCAAGCCCCCTCCAACCTGCCCTTGAACCCCTCCAGGGATGGGGCAGCCACAGCTTCTCTGGCCAACCTGGGCCAGGCTCTCACCACCCTCCCACCAAACAAGTTCTTCCCCACATCTCAGCTCCATCTCCCCTCTGTCAGGGTCCACCCCTTCCCGCTCCTCCTAGGGCTCCCCTCCCTCATCCAGAGTCCCTCCCCAGCTTTCCTGGAGCCCCCCTTCTTGAGGGACTGGAAGGGGCTGGAAGGTCTCCCCGCAGCCTTCTCTTCTCCAGGCTGAACCCCCCCAACTCTCTCAGCCCGTCCTCCCAGCAGAGGGGCTCCAGCCCTCCCAGCATCTTTGGGGCCCCCTCTGGCCCCATCCAACAGCTCCATGTCCTTCATAAGATTTCATAAATGTTTTGTGAATATACCATACAAAGTACTGGAAGTGTTTGTGTTGGACTGTGCGCAAGTTTCTGATGCCTACCCTGCGTGTAGAAAGGAAATAACAGCTCACAAACCAGTATGTCTTCTAAAGCCGAGGTCTGAACATCACGATGTGCTGGTTGGGCAATAGGAATTCCCCTCGTGATCTTTGATTCCACACCAAATCAGTTACGCAGACTAAAATTGTGAATGCTTGTGAGTAGGTAGCTGTGCTGAAGAAGACCACAGGAGGAGGAGGCAGGCGCTGCTGTATTCACATGCTGATGACAGAGCGGCCACGGTCTTGCCAGAAGCTCCCTGAGAGCCATCTGCCAGGTTCCTGCATATGATGAAGTTGTCATTAAACAGAAATCCTGAAAGTACGCAAAGCCCAAGATGCTTAGCCAGGTTCTCTCCGTAACAAGTGCATCCCTGCATGCTTGAGTTTTTCTTTTTCTTGTTAAATTTTCTCAGTGTTCACATAGAAGCTGTTGTGCTGAAGTGTGGAACTTGGCTTGACTGCATGCCAGGGAAACATTTGAGCTTTCAGGAACTTTTAATGGGGAGAGAGGTTGGCACCGGCCAGTGCCCTGTGGCATCTTCCAAGCAGAGCGTTGTGGAGAAGGGACACGTTCTTGCTGATAAGAATGAGTGGACTGTGTCAGACCAAGGTCTTTTCTCCAACAGTGACCCGAGATGGATGTCTAAAAGAAGCCAGAGAGCGTGGCCAGCAGTATGATACTGCCCCCAGGAACCTTGTCAGGCTGGGGATGCCCAGTTGGGTGTTGTGGACACAGCTTGATGTAGCCAGAAAACCAGCCTGCGGCTCTCGGAGGAGGTGGATGCGGAACCTCAGTGCTGAGAGCGAGGACTTTTTAAGGAATATGGTACAAAGCTTTCTCAGTGCTCTCTCAAGTTTCTTTTTCAAAGGAATTTCTTTTCTTGCTTTCACACTAGGGCTATGAATACAGCCGGAGTGGAAACCCCACCCGGAACTGCCTGGAGACGGCTGTGGCAGCGCTGGACGGAGCTAAGTACTGTAAGCAATTAATATGTTCCTGAAGCAAGCTGTTATCCTGTGTGCTTCCTGACAGTGTCTACGGCAGATGTGACCTGGGGAGCAAGGACACGGAGCTGTCAGCAGAGGTTGTGTCACAGCAGAGCTTTCACAGCCACTGCCTGCTGGTTCAGAGTGTCCAAAGAGTCCAACACTTCTTGTTCTGGGAAGTCCAGCTCAATCACTGGACTTTCTGTAGTGATTTTGCTTCCTCTCGCTGGGTTTGATGCCCAAGTTAAGCTGAATCCATCCCTGGGTAGCAGCACTGAGGGTGGTGGGGCAGGAGGTGCTGCTGGACTGTGTCACCAGCGCTCATCCCAGGTCCCACCCCTGCAGAACCAGGCTGCTGCTTTTCCCAAATCCGTGGGTGATGGAACAGGTTCCTTTTGGAAGCAAAGTGAGGAAAGGGAAGGCGAGTTTGACAAGGTTTCTATATCACATTAAAATACCGTCTGTCTGCCACTTCTTCTCTGTTCTAGGTTTAGCTTATGCTTCTGGCTTAGCTGCTACTTTGAATATTACTCACCTGTTAAAGGCCGGGGATACTATCATCTGCATGGATGATGTCTACGGAGGTATGTAAAGCACAAGTGTGGTTTTGATCTTCATTGTGCAAATGATTAAACGCCCCTATTTGTGATTTTCATGAACTGTCTGAGTTTCCCACGTAGGACCTTACTTTTCTGTAAAGCCCTTTTCACTTCACGAGGGCACAGAACACTCCTCTCTGATTTCAGCATTAGAAATTCAAACACTTGAAAGATTCTGCAGCACGACGCGGAGGTTCATCCACCTCTGCCCAAGTCCTGCAGAAGGTTGATGCCACCCAAAAGCCCGTATTAGGGAAGCCTGCCAGGATAAGCTGTGACAATTGGTTAATTAATGCCCAGCTCCCATGTTTCACTTGTTTCCTTCCATCTGCTTCCCGGCCTTGCACAAGGAGATCAAATCTGCTTTGCTGTCAAAGGAGGGTTAGAGAGGGCAGCAACAGGTAGTGTTTTCCCAAGCAATAGCTGGAGAACCCTTTAGCAAGAGTAATCCCCTTTCCCACCACTAAGAGCAATGACTGTTTGCCAGTCAGTTCTCTGTGCTTGTTCACATCAAATGTAAATACACATGTTTGCTTTTAATGTCTCAGTTCTGTCATGCCAGAGAGCTCTTCTCCAGAGTTACCTCTGGAGCCGGGCTGAGGGAAGACAGCAGGAATCCCTGCTGACAACCTGCTCCTTTCACTCATGGCCCTCCCAGCGCAGCCCTTGGTAAATCGAAGTCATTTGGCCCAAGCTTATCATCAGTTCCTCACTTCAGAAAGGCCCATGGGTGTATTTTTCAAGCCAAACCAGTTCACCTGCTCGTTAAGGTGGTTTCGGCAGAGATGAATTTCATTGTTTCTTCCCTGAATTTTCTTTTCATACTTGTTTCTGTAAAGAGACCGGCTTCCCCACAGTCAGCCTCATTCAGGAGAGTTCACAGCCTGTGGGGTGGTACCTCCACAGATCTGGCACTGGCCACCGTGGCCAGTATGTGCCCAGCCCCTTCATCTTCCCAGGGGTATTAGGGATTTAGGGGGCAGGAAAAGATAAGGCCAAGCTCTGGGGCGGTGCTGGAAGGCGTCTTGCCTGGGGCAGGTTTAAGAGAAGCTGAGCTCTGGGAGGTGTGGGGAGGAGCTGTGGGTGTTTGACACCACTGAAGTCTGAGCTCTCGGTGTAACTCCTCAAAAGGGCAGCTTTTGGTGTAACCTCTCCTTTCCATCTAAGGGTTTTGCAGTGTGCTATTGTTAAAAGTACGTAAGATTTTTCTGTGGTTTGCATCTGTAGAGTTGACAGCCGATGTGATAAGATTTTTCTGTGGTTTGCATCTGTAGAGTGAAAACTTCCCATGCTTGAATAAGCTTCTTACAGCACAAGATAGTTTATGGTGTACAGCTTATTGTAGAAATAAAAGTGTTTTCTTTAGAAAAACAGAAATCATTCAGACGCAGCATTCAGCACGGAGACTTGTACCCTGCCTGGACTGTGACTTTACGGGTAGATGGAAACTGCTGTCCAGCATAAATGAGTAAATGTTGAATAACCTTGGCAAAAAGACCTGATGAATTAATTTTTAATCCAGGCAGCATTGCCACATAGTCAGTATGTTGCACATCTAGTGACCAACTGGTTGCATCTCATTTTGTCTTTTAATCTTTCCAAGGATAGGCTTCAAAGACAGAAAGAAAGGAAGTAATCACATAAGAAACACAGTAGCTGGAGTCTTCCCCTTGGTTCTTTTCCCAGATTCTCAATTAAGCTTATTAAATAGAAAAAAAAATAATTTGAAAATATGTGGTGGTAAAAAGTTATTAAAAGTGTGGTGGGGGAAAGAGGAGATAAAAACTGGAACCAGTAGCTTGTGCATGGCAAAGGGCTGGAGGAAAAGTTAGAAGCAGCCAAAGTGAAAGAGGTCTATTTAATTTTCTGATTTAAAAAAGCCCTGAACAGCTATTAATTGAAAGTACTTCATAAATCACTCTGATTCCATATTCCCATTATTACTTTCCCGTGATGTTTAAAACTACAGTAATCTGTAATCTTTTTAGAAATAAAAAAAATACTGATGTGCCATTTGAGGGCATAAAGCTGTGCCCTCCTGGCTCTCCCTGGATGCACACAGGGAAGGAAAGTTAAAGAAATTGTTTCATTTTGTGTCTCTGATTGTTTGTCTTGTTTGGTTGGCTTTTTTTAGGCACAAACAGGTACTTCAGGAAAGTAGCCATGAAAATGGGTTTGAACATCGTTTTTGTTGACTGCACAAAAATGGAACAGCTGGAAGCTGCAATTACACCCGAGACCAAGGTAGGTAGGGGAGAGGGAAATTGCTGAACTTAATGTGGTTAAATAATGTAGTTCTCTCTGTTGTTGTGCTGGGTGTATGTGTCAGGCAGAGGGGGTGCAGGGGTGACCTCGGTGGGGACAGGTCAGGGCACAGCTCCAGCCCCTCCCCGCTGCAGGCCACTGGGTGATGTTTGTGGTACCTCATTGAAAACATTTTAAGAAGGGCAAAAAACACCAGAGAGAGAGAGAGAGAACAAGGGAAAAGGTAAGAAACAGCAGAAGGAGGAGAAACAGGAGGAGGTGCTCCATGGCGCTGGAGCAGACATTCCCCTGCTGTCACGGGAGATAATTCAGCTGGGAAAGGCTTACAAACTTTTGGGTGTAAAGACCTTCTTCTGGCTGTGCCATCAGGTGTGGTGCACTTTGGGTTTCAAAAGCTTCAGTGTTCCTGGTGATGATACACGTGTGAAATCCCTAAACTGCCTCTTTCTGTTGGTGAATTACTGCAGCTCGTTTGGATCGAAACACCCACCAACCCCACGCTGAAGGTCATTGACATTCGGGCCTGTGCAGATGTGGTCCACAAGCACAAAGATGTTCTTCTGGTGGTAGACAACACTTTTATGTCTGCCTATTTCCAGGTAAGCACTGTGTTCGGTCACAGTTACCCAGTTATTTCAGTGCGTTCAAAGGGACATTTTTAAAATGGCAGCAGCACCAAGGAGCTGTAGCTTTGCTCTGTCTTCTGTGTCTAAATGTGTACTGTTGCTGTTCACCTGAGTAAAGATGGAAAGCAAAGTATTTTATAGCTGGCCATACACCAATAGGATCCCAGCAAGGCCAGTATAGCTCAGCAGTCAAGCAAACACACTGAATCAGGGCAGTCAGGGGAGCCAGGGGAGAAGGCTTCTCTGTCATTCAAAAGTTGTGTAGTTTTAGTTCTCACTGATGGAAATCATAACAGGCCTGTTCAAAAGTGTCCTGTTTCCTAACTTTGGCCTTTTGATAGCAATTCTTTGGTATATGCTGTTCACGATCTGTTCTGAGCCGCTTAATATTCTAAAAAAGGTAGTGGAAGAAAAAGCTAAAACAGGCAAACTTTGTTAAATCTTCCTTTGAGACATTCAAGTTACCTTTTCCTTCGGTGTGTTGGCTCAGAAGTTTGTAATTTTGATCTCGAACAGCTGGCATAACTTTTCTGCTTTTATAACTAGAATACAGGAGTGAAGACAGTTCCTTAAGTTCTAAACATGCTTTGGAATAATAAACTCCAAAGTTTTGTCCACCTTAACATGGCCTAGAAACAGTCATGTGGATTTCCCAGGAGTGACCAAGCTAATTCCTTGTATTTAAGGTCTAAAGTAAAACTTTTTTATGGGTGCAAAAGGCCAGGTGTCTTCGTTTTCGTTAAGGGCACTGAGATCTCCATAATAAATGAAGAGAGTTTTACAGAGGGCGTTAATGCTTAGCTAAAGCAGCACTTGGGTTTGTCTCCTACGTGCCAAAGGCCTGGTGATTTCCCCCCCGCAGTGTTTATTGCTTCAGAAAGAGGTGTGTGGAAGGAGAGGAGCCAGCATCCGGATATACGAGCTAGTTAATGTATCTTTTATTGGCCTGCTACTAAGACAAAGTCAGTTGCAATGATTAATTCCACGTAAGCATAATAGGTAATGTCTCTAAACCCCTCCAGGCTGCTGGTGCTGCACTCAGAAGATCATCATTCCAGACTGTGGCAATATTGAGTGTATGAGACACGGTGTTTGTGCTGCCCTTCTCCTGGCTGCGCGCTGGGAATGCACGTTATCCACTTTCCTCTAATAGATGGCCGTGTTTAATGGGACAGCAGTGGGCTTTTATTCCAAGTCTGCTTGCTTTGGTACCTTTAAACAGATTGACACTCTTCAGTCTTTGCAGTAGAATCATGGAATTGTCTGGGTTGGAAGGGACCTTTAAGATCATCCAGTCCAACCATCAGCCTAACTCTGATAAAAACCATCACTAAACCATGTCCCTCAGCACTATGTCAACCTGACTTTTAAATACCTCCAGGGATGGTGCCTCAACCACTGCCCTGGGCAGCCCATTCCAAGGCTTAATAACCTTTTCCATGTCAAAATTGTTCCTAATATCCATTCTGAACCTCCCCTGGTGCAACTTGAGGCCATTTCCTCTTGTCCCATCTCCTGTTCCTTGGGAGCAGAGACCGACCCCCCCTGGCTACCCCCTCCTTTCAGGGAGTTGGAGAGAGCCAGAAGGTCTCCCCTCAGCCTCCTCTTCTCCAGGCTGAACACCCTGTTTGAACACATCTCAGTTTGCCTCCTTAGCCACCTTAGCAAGGGGTCTGGGAGGAAAGCTGGGGGTCAGGGAACAGAAACCTGGCAAACAAAACCCTTTATTCTTTCTTCAGTTTTCGTTGTTCTTTCAGTGCTGTATCACAAATACTGAGCGCTAGAAAACAATGCCTTTTTTTTTCGCTTTGCAGACTGTGTTGAGGTCTTCATTTTTTAAGGAAATATACTGCAAATACCATTACTTATCCCTGCCTCAGCTAAGCAATATCTCTATTTTTGTCACAAATCTGAAGGGGCTGTGTGCTGGAGGTATTCAATCACTCCTCTGGTATTCAATCACTCCTCTCCTTGAAGCCGGTGGGAATTAAACTGGTGCTTTTAAATCACATTTTATTGTGGGTTCTTTTTATTGTGCTTATCTTGAATTGAGAGTGCTTTCCTGTACTGTTGTTTTTGTCACATATTCTATCTATCTTCATTCTCAGGTTTTTGTGTTTAAGGTACTTTGTATTAAGTTTTTGTGGTTTTGTTTCTTTGTTTGTTTTTTTGTTTTGTTTTGTTTTGTTTCTCCACCTGCTGTTAGTTTCTATGCTGGATCACAGCCTTTCTGGGTAGCTTCAGATGGACCAGAGCACGCACAGTCTTTAACCAGAGCTATTATTTTTATTTTGTTTCAGCGTCCTTTGTCTCTGGGGGCTGATATTTGTATGTATTCTGCAACCAAGTACATGAATGGTGAGTACATGAGTTTGACACAATGCAGGCTGGCTATTTAAAAGCCATTCTGGCTACAGGCACATCACAAACCCCACTGTGTCTGCTGGTAACTCTGGGATGGACCTTTAGAGGAGATGGAGCATTGAAGAGCCCATTACCCTTCATAGCTCCCAAACTATCCCTGCGAGAGGGATTATTGACCTGACTTCCCACCCAGAGGTGTTTAGAGCCGTGTTGGCTTTAATTTGGCTACAAAACAAAGCAAGTGGCTCCAGGTACCTGCCAGAAATTCTGTTGGGGTTCAAAGGAGGTTTCATACGGCTGTTGGAGCCTGTTCCAAAGCACCTTCACCGTGGTGTTTCCCAAACAGCCCAGATTCAGAGCCAACGTGACTGTAGCTGTGCTGTAGCCACATGTCCCTGGATGGAACTGGAAGTTTTCTGGCTGGTGTGACACAGGACACACGTAATTCCTGTAGGATGTCCCATGGCAGTGGGCTTGGGACGTGGCTGGGGGCCTGGGTGCAGCACACAGCAGAGCACCCTGCTCACCAGAGCTGTAGAAAAAGCTGAAATCCTCCTTACAATTCAGACACTGCCCAGGAAGGACGGCTGTAGCCGTGAGAAGGAACGTGCTGTCTCTCAGAAATGGGACTGTATCGGCACCAAGGCTGAGAAAATGGGGGTTTGTGGCAGAACAAAAGGAGCAGATGGAGGGGCTGATTCTGGTTTTGTCTTCTCCTTGTATTTTTAGGGCATAGTGATGTTGTAATGGGACTTGTTTCAGTAAACTGTGACGACCTCTACGAAAGGCTCAAGTTCTTACAGAACTGTAAGTAGTCCATGTAGGAAATACCTTAAAATGAATCATATTCCTATTACGAGCTGGTATATTTGAAGCACGTTGCACGCACACAAGTATGAAATCCATCTAAAGGTGTTGCTCAGGCCCTTAGATATGCAGAAGTGGAAATGACAGAAAACAGTAACATAGGTGTAAGAAACCCAAATTCTCCTCCCTGCCTTTCATCCGCACGTAGGGTGAAAGCAAACGCGACAGCTTTCAGCATCCCTCTGGGGCTTCTCTTAATGACACTGGTCTCCACTTCCTAACTCCTAGAAGGCTGCTGAGAGCAGTGTGGGTGGTTCAACGTTGGTTCTCCAGGGCTGGGGATTGGGGGATGACACAGGACACACGTAATTCCTGTAGGATGTCCCATGGCAGTGGGCTTGGGACGTGGCTGGGGGCCTGGGTGCAGCACACAGCAGAGCACCCTGCTCACCAGAGCTGTAGAAAAAGCTGAAATCCTCCTTACAATTCAGACACTGCCCAGGAAGGACGGCTGTAGCCGTGAGAAGGAACGTGCTGTCTCTCAGAAATGGGACTGTATCGGCACCAAGGCTGAGAAAATGGGGGTTTGTGGCAGAACAAAAGGAGCAGATGGAGGGGCTGATTCTGGTTTTGTCTTCTCCTTGTATTTTTAGGGCATAGTGATGTTGTAATGGGACTTGTTTCAGTAAACTGTGACGACCTCTACGAAAGGCTCAAGTTCTTACAGAACTGTAAGTAGTCCATGTAGGAAATACCTTAAAATGAATCATATTCCTATTACGAGCTGGTATATTTGAAGCACGTTGCACACACACAAGTATGAAATCCATCTAAAGATGTTGCTCAGGCCCTTAGATATGCAGAAGTGGAAATGACAGAAAACAGTAACATAGGTGTAAGAAACCCAAATTCTCCTCCCTGCCTTTCATCCGCACGTAGGGTGAAAGCAAACGCGACAGCTTTCAGCATCCCTCTGGGGCTTCTCTTAATGACACTGGTCTCCACTTCCTAACTCCTAGAAGGCTGCTGAGAGCAGTGTGGGTGGTTCAACGTTGGTTCTCCAGGGCTGGGGATTGGGGGAATGGTCTGGTGGTGGGTCCCTGAATGCAGGACACCTCGGGGCTGCCCTTCTCTGTCCCTGCTGTCTCCCCCCAGACCTGTCTCCACGATGTGGCACATCCAGAATGCGTGGGAGGCAGAGCATAGATTTCTGTACACTGTTCTGTCTGCCTCCTGTCTACAACAGGAGGAGGAAAGGCATGTTGTCTAATAAATTTAATTATCTAATAAATTTAATCCTTGAAGGTCCTCAGCTTGTTATTTCAGCTTATTAATTGTCATCCTGTGTGTGCGTGAGTTGAGGAAGACAAATCACACTGGATGTCTTTCCACTGGCCTTGTTCTAACTTTAGAAATGTTGGAAATTAGGACTGTATTTAGCTTAACTTAATAAATAAATCCCTTTGTTTTAAGTGGAATTCTGTTTCGGTTCCTGCAGCTCTGGGAGCTGTCCCGTCTCCCTTTGACTGTTACCTCTGCAATCGTGGTTTGAAGACCCTCCAAATCCGGATGAAACAACATTTCCACAACGGGTTGGCTGTGGCTCGCTTTCTGGAGTCAGATCCCCGGGTGGAGAAGGTCATTTTCCCAGGTAGGCTGGCCAGGCCAGGCCAGGCCCCACCTGGGCCACGGGCTGTCTCTGCAGCTGAGGGTGGGCCTCTTCCCCCTTTGGAGGGATGCTAATTAACTCCCAGCAACTTCTATGAATTCCAGGCTTGCCCTCCCACCCCCAGCACGAGCTGATGAAGCGGCAGTGCACGGGCTGTCCAGGCATGATCACCTTCTACATCAAAGGGAATCTCAAACACGCTACCACCTTCCTCAAGAATCTAAAGGTAAAGGATGGCGAATACGTGCTGCCAGAGAGGGATTTGAGCCTCCTCGGGGTGATAATGGAAGGAAGTGTTTTTCCTTGGGGTGGGGAGAGTCTTTCTCTGGACTTGCAAATGCAAGCTCCTGAAGTCTTTGGGTGTAACCGCCTCTAAATAACAGATTATTTGTAGATGGGAGGCTAATGAGAGGGAAGAAGAGGATGCCTCAGCTCGTTTGAAGTATTTGTTTACACAGCAGGGTGTAGTTCCCCGGGTTAGCCCAGGCACTGCTTCCCCTACAGGGCCTTTTGCAAAAGTACCTGCAGTGCTGGAGAGCAGAGAAGCTGTGGCTGGTGTAATGCTGGTGTAATATTTCCAAATACGCATCAGGAGCAAGACCCAGTGAGAAACAGCATGAATCATGAAGCAAGGAGGGAGTCCCTCACTTTGGAGGGTAGTTGTTTGTTTATTTTACCTGAACCATAGGCTTTGGCTTTTGCAATGTATTAATTCTGCCCCTGCTCTTTAATGTGTCTGCTCGTCTTGATCTCTGCTTAATTTGCTCTTGTGTTTTTGCTGGTTTGTTCTTGGAAAAACAAATCAGTAATAATATACAAAGGTGAATTAGGACTTCCTTCTCCTCCCTATTTTACCTGCCAGCTAATGTCATCAACTGAAAAAGAACTTACTAAAACATGATTTTCCCACAAAATATGCCTTTACATGAGAGAGAGAGCATTTAGTCATGGCACAGGAGATCTCCAGCTCTGACTGGAGCATCAGAGAGTACATTCCAGAAGTAGGCCCTTGGGAGTGTGTTCCCTTCAGCCCTTTGACCCGGGCAGCTATCGGTTTGTCGCTGGGTTGGTACAAAAATAAAGCCATTTTAAACCAGGCTGAGAAGAGGATTCTTTGGTTGATAGGTTTAGTTGTTTTGGTTTATTTAAAGGCGTGAGAAGGAACGTGCTGTCTCTCAGAAATGGGACTGTATCGGCACCAAGGCTGAGAAAATGGGGGTTTGTGGCAGAACAAAAGGAGCAGATGGAGGGGCTGATTCTGGTTTTGTCTTCTCCTTGTATTTTTAGGGCATAGTGATGTTGTAATGGGACTTGTTTCAGTAAACTGTGACGACCTCTACGAAAGGCTCAAGTTCTTACAGAACTGTAAGTAGTCCATGTAGGAAATACCTTAAAATGAATCATATTCCTATTACGAGCTGGTATATTTGAAGCACGTTGCACACACACAAGTATGAAATCCATCTAAAGATGTTGCTCAGGCCCTTAGATATGCAGAAGTGGAAATGACAGAAGAGAAACAGTAACATAGGTGTAAGAAACCCAAATTCTCCTCCCTGCCTTTCATCCGCACGTAGGGTGAAAGCAAACGCGACAGCTTTCAGCATCCCTCTGGGGCTTCTCTTAATGACACTGGTCTCCACTTCAACCCAAATTCTCCTCCCTGCCTTTCATCCGTACGTAGGGTGAAAGCAAACGCGACGGCTTTCAGCATCCCTCTGGGGCTTCTCTCTCAACGAACATTAATGACACTGGTCTCCACTTTCTAACTCCTAGAAGGCTGCTGAGAGCAGTGTGGGTGGTTCAACATTGGTTCTCCAGGGCTGGGGATTGGGGGAATGGTCTGGTGGTGGGTCCCTGAATGCAGAACACCTCGGGGCTGTCCCTGCTGTCTCCCCCCAGACCTGTCTCCACGATGTGGCACATCCAGAATGCGTGGGAGGCAGAGCATAGATTTCTGTGCAGTGTTCTGTCTGCCTCCTGTCTACAACAGGAGGAGGAAAGGCATGTTGTCTAATAAATTTAATTATCTAATAAATTTAATCCTTGAAGGTCCTCAGCTTGTTATTTCAGCTTATTAATTGTCATCCTGTGTGTGCGTGAGTTGAGGAAGACAAATCACACTGGATGTCTTTCCACTGGTCTTGTTCTAACTTTAGAAATGTTGGAAATTAGGACTGTATTTAGCTTAACTTAATAAATAAATCCCTTTGTTTTAAGTGGAATTCTGTTTCGGTTCCTGCAGCTCTGGGAGCTGTCCCGTCTCCCTTTGACTGTTACCTCTGCAATCGTGGTTTGAAGACCCTCCAAATCCGGATGAAACAACATTTCCACAACGGGTTGGCTGTGGCTCGCTTTCTGGAGTCAGATCCCCGGGTGGAGAAGGTCATTTTCCCAGGTAGGCTGGCCAGGCCAGGCCAGGCCCCACCTGGGCCACGGGCTGTCTCTGCAGCTGAGGGTGGGCCTCTTCCCCCTTTGGAGGGATGCTAATTAACTCCCAGCAACTTCTATGAATTCCAGGCTTGCCCTCCCACCCCCAGCACGAGCTGATGAAGCGGCAGTGCACGGGCTGTCCAGGCATGATCACCTTCTACATCAAAGGAAATCTCAAACACGCTACCACCTTCCTCAAGAATCTAAAGGTAAATGATGGCGAATACGTGCTGCCAGAGAGGGATTTGAGCCTCCTCGGGGTGATAATGGAAGGAAGTGTTTTTCCTTGGGGTGGGGAGAGTCTTTCTCTGGACTTGCAAATGCAAGCTCCTGAAGTCTTTGGGTGTAACCGCCTCTAAATAACAGATTATTTGTAGATGGGAGGCTAATGAGAGGGAAGAAGAGGATGCCTCAGCTCGTTTGAAGTATTTGTTTACACAGCAGGGTGTAGTTCCCCGGGTTAGCCCAGGCACTGCTTCCCCTACAGGGCCTTTTGCAAAAATACCTGCAGTGCTGGAGAGCAGAGAAGCTGTGGCTGGTGTAATGCTGGTGTAATATTTCCAAATACACATCAGGAGCAAGACCCAGTGAGAAACAGCATGAATCATGAAGCAAGGAGGGAGTCCCTCACTTTGGAGGGTAGTTGTTTGTTTATTTTACCTGAACCATAGGCTTTGGCTTTTGCAATGTATTAATTCTGCCCCTGCTCTTTAATGTGTCTGCTCGTCTTGATCTCTGCTTAATTTGCTCTTGTGTTTTTGCTGGTTTGTTCTTGGAAAAACAAATCAGTAATAATATACAAAGGTGAATTAGGACTTCCTTCTCCTCCCTATTTTACCTGCCAGCTAATGTCATCAACTGAAAAAGAACTTACTAAAACATGATTTTCCCACAAAATATGCCTTTACATGAGAGAGAGAGCATTTAGTCATGGCACAGGAGATCTCCAGCTCTGACTGGAGCATCAGAGAGTACATTCCAGAAGTAGGCCCTTGGGAGTGTGTTCCCTTCAGCCCTTTGACCCGGGCAGCTATCGGTTTGTCGCTGGGTTGGTACAAAAATAAAGCCATTTTAAACCAGGCTGAGAAGAGGATTCTTTGGTTGATAGGTTTAGTTGTTTTGGTTTATTTAAAGGAAAAAAAAAAAAGCCCATATGAGCAGCCAGGGCTGGAGAGAAATGATGAGGGCAGTAAGTGCATTCACAGCAGAGAGATCATGAATCTGTGTGTGGCTGCCTCTCTAGAGAGCCTTCTTGGCATCCAGGAATATGTGTCTGTAACTCAAGGAGCAGCACTAAAATCCCCCTTAACTAGCAGTCAGCATTTCCCAAACCCCAGCCCTTTTAGGCACTGAGAAATCCAGGCTGGTTGTCAAAATCCTGAGCTGAGACGAGTGACAAAATCTGTTCAGCCTTATGGGAAGAATCTTGAATGTTTGGGTTTTTCTCCATGGAGCCTGCCATTTGCCAGCCTGAAAACTGTGGGCAGTGAGGAGTGATGCTGAAAGCAGAGTAGTTAAGGACAGGATATCATCACTTAAACCTTAACTGAGACATTTGGGCTCTGGGTCTGGCTTTGTTCGAGCAGCCTGCTCTATTGTTTATAGAAAAACATAGGAAAAAAGCCCGCTAAACATTGCTTTTTCCTTAACTCTCTCTTTCTAATCATTCATAACCTTACACTTCTCACGTTTACTTCTGTTCAATTTGCCCCGTAGGTTTTCACACTGGCCGAGAGCCTGGGAGGGTATGAAAGCCTGGCAGAGCATCCGTAAGTCATTCTTCCTCTTAAAAGTCTAAAAAAGCTGCAGAGCTACAAAACTCTTTGCTCTCTTTTGTTGGGAGTTCTAAAACTTCCTAGTACACAAAGCTGAGATATTCACATGGCATTGAGACCCGAGGATAGTATGTTTGTGCAGCACAAACACCCACTGGCTGCTCCAGAAATGAGTGGGACTTTTGGGAACATAAGAATGTCACGATGAAGGAATTTCCAGGCTTCCTGGTTTTGACGAGTGGACTGAGCTGCAGTTTGTTGGGAATTTCCAGGCTTCCTGGTTTTGACGAGTAGACTGAACTGTGATCAGAAATGCAAAAAATGAGTGGATTTGGGTAAAGAGTGTTGAGGGGGTTTGGTGGCAGCATTGAGAGAGCTCTGCCATTCTGCCAGCTCACACAAGAGGGCACGGTCGCTGCGCTCTCCAACCCCGGAAATTTTGTGGGTGTTTTAGAAATACCTAGTTGCTCTGGTCAAGGTTAAAAGGCTAAACCTAGGATTTTTATGGAATGAGGTTATTTTACTTAAATCCAATTTACTTTTCAAAAAGGTAATGGAAAGTTAAGACTAAGCTTATAAGCTAAATGATTTCTGTTGCTCAGGTTAGAATCACAGCAAATGTTAAAACACTCGAGCAGGTGGAAGGCGATTGCTGACTGGTGGAAGTCAGTGGCTGAGCATACAGGGGAAACAGCTTCCTACCTATATCCTCCACACCTGGAGGGAATAAACCCTGCAACGCAAGTGGAACAGTTTGATAAGTGATCTGAGGGGACAGAGGCTTAAAAGAAACCCTGGAGATTTCATACTGGAGATCGTGTCCTGTAGCTATTTCTCCACATGCTTAAAGTAAAGCTTTTAGGAATATTTTTAGCTTCTTTTCTGAAAAAAAAAAAAGTATCTGGAAGGAAAAGGAATATGACTTTTTGTTTCCCCCCTCCTTTTTCATTTCCAGATTAAGTATCTACTTCTTATTCATCGTTTGTAGCTCGGAAATGGTGTATTGCAAGGCTGGGAGATACCAGTCACTGAGTTCTCCACAGGTTGCAGGATTTCTGGAAGCTGATAACAGGGTCTCTTTCCATCTGTGGGTTAACCAGCAGGTAGTAACAAAAGGTGTGAAACCTTGGTGGAACTTCAGGGGATGCTGGCAGGAAACCGATTTATTTACTCTTTACCGATAAAAGTAAACACTTCTTAGAAAAAAGTCTATTTTTTAACTCCAGGGCCATCATGACTCACGCCTCGGTGCCTAAAGAAGATAGAGAAGCTCTTGGAATCAGTGATACATTAATTCGCCTGTCGGTTGGTTTGGAAGATGAAGAAGATTTACTGGAAGACATTGACCAAGCTCTGAAAGCTGCGGTACGTGGGCTGGCACCTTAGTGCCCTCACTCTAAAATAATTCCCCCTGCAGCCCTCTGCCTTTCTCACTGAACTCTCTGCTGGTAATTTTTAAACTACTTAATTTTTAATTTTTAAGCTACTCGTTAGCTGACCTTGCAGTGTGTAGGCTTTTAGAGCTTGCGTTGTTTGGTTTCTCTGTGCAGTGAGGTTTGCAGGACTTCTCAGGCACGAGTTGGATTGACACAGGTTCAGACACAGCAGCTGGGATGTCCCTGCTGTCTGAGCACGGGGGGACACATCAAATTCAGGCTGAGGGGAGACTCACACAGGCATCCAAGTGCTTCCTGTGTGCTTTGGGTCCTTCGTGTCATAGTTTCAGAGAGGGTTGAAGTATATTGAGCTTCAAGAAAATCGTTTCTACTGGGCATTAAGCCTAGTAAGTAATGCTATTTAATTTATAAGCACTGCTTCTTCTCCTCTACCCAAAGTTCTGTAGTTCAACGTGAGCCAGCAACGTGGGCTGGCAGCCCAGAAACCCCCCCACCCTGGGCTGCGTCCCCAGCAGCATGGCCAGCAGGGCCGGGGGGGTTCTGCCCCTCTGCTCTGCTCTGGGGAGACACCCCCAAAACTCTGGGGCCACCACCATCAAAAGGACATGGAGCTGTTGGATGGGACCAGAGGAGAGCCTGGAGATGCTGGGAGGGCTGGAGCCCCTCTGCTGGGAGGGGGGGCTGAGAGAGTTGGGGGGATTCAGCCTGGAGAAGAGAAGGCTCCGGGGAGCCCTTCCAGCCCCTTCCAGTCCCTAAAGAAGGGGGGCTCCAGGAAAGCTGGGGAGGGACTCTGGATGAGGGAGGGGAGCCCTAGGAGGAGGGGGAAGGGTTGGACACTGCAAGAGGGGAGATGGAGCTGAGATGTGGGGAAGAACTTGTTTGGTGGGAGGGTGGTGAGAGCCTGGCCCAGGTTGCCCCAAGAAGCTGTGGCTGCCCCATCCCTGGAGGGGTTCAAGGGCAGGTTGGAGGGGGCTTGGAGCAACCTGGTGTGGTGGGAGGTGTCCCTGCCCAGGGCAGGGGGGGGCACTGGGGGGGCTTTAAGGTCCCTTCCCACCCAAACCATTCTAGGATTTCAGGCAATAGATTAAATTTGTTCTTTTCACGTGGTAATTAATGTGATGCCATATTGTGTCTTTTCTTCTCAAGGCAGGTTTGCTAAAATCCCTGGGGTGTCTGTGTGTTTGTGTCTGACTTCACACATCCGTATGTGCAGGGAGAGGCTGGTTCAATGTCTATTGTCTTCTGGTCCTACCCAGCTTGGTGCTGTGGATGGGCTAATGCTCTGACTGAAGGAATAATGGAGGCTTTGCAAGCTTTTTTTTTTTTAAAATCCCTTTTTTTTTTTTTTCCTGGAAAGGATTAGTCATAGCTGAAAAATATAAAGTGAGGGCACTTGACTTTGAAGCGGTACCTCAGGAGATGGATCTCCTCTGGGAGCTGCAGACCTGCAGTTTGATGTGTGGGTACTTCACAGCAGAACATGCCGTGTCAGACTGTCCCTCCTATTTATCACACTGGGACTTACCAAAAGCATTCCCAATGGCTTTGGTACTTCAATTGCAGATAACCTGTTAGGTGAGTTTCCCAGATGATCCCAGGAAGCAGATCGTGTGAAAGGTCCTTTTTTTTCCCCAGGAGGAAGTCCCTGACCTTCGGCTGTGCCGGAGAATTCCTCTGGATGTGAAATCTCCTGGTGGCTTTAGATCCGAGGGTGTGCTCGAGGCCTGTGAACCAGCTGCCTTAAGCCTACACAGGGACCTCAGCCTTTAATTTTTTCTCTTCTCCAGAGCTTCAATGGAAGACTGAAATCCTTCCAGCCTTCATAAGCATAATTATGTGCTTGGAGGAAGGAGCCTGGAGGTGTGGGGTGGCTGCAAGCAAAGAGCCAGCCAGTCCTTCCAAAGAGCCTTGGGGATCTCAGGGTGCCCATTGCTCCAAGATGCCTACTACTTCTTTGGTTCTTGCTGCAAGTTTTTGCCAATTTCTGTCACAGAAACCTACCCATAAAATTTGTTATTCTGTCTTTAAAACTTTGGGTTCTGTTCCCAAGTGTCCCCTTTGCCTGGTTGTAGAACTTCGCTCCTGGAAAGTCAAAGCCTTTGCCTTAAAAAAGTCTAAATGTGCTCCTGGTCTGTTTGTATCCCTGTGATCACACGTCGCTCCCACACAGCATTGGGCATGGTGCTCCCAGGAGGGAAAACACGTCAGCAGGGCAGCTCTGCCACGCTGTGGGGTGGGCAAGAGGTCAGAGAGGAGGAGAGGAACCAAGGGCTGCAGCGAGGCACATGCTCAAGAGGGGCTTCACCAAGTGTTGGAATCAAGTTTAGTAAATATCCACGCTCAAAATGCACGTTTCCTTCTTTTCTCCTCCCAACCTGTACTTTGGTCTTGCAAGAGCACCATAACTCGTTGGTTTTCTTTTAAGTGGGAATTCTGCAGATTTGGTAGCTCCACAGATGCCGAGGACACATTTCACAGCCTTTGGTGGACCTTGAGTCAGGTCGGAGCCCATGCCCAAGGCAGAACTAGGCTCAGCACTGCCTTCTCCTCTGCCACCTCTGTGTCCATGCATCCCCCAAAGAGATCTGAAAAACAAAGGGGCTTGGAATGGTTTTGTCTGTGAGAGGGAAGACGGGGATATCGGTGGGTAAAGTATAAACTGGAGCCCTGCAGCAGTTGGCACAGAGCTAGTTTGATGTACTCCATGGATGGGAAGCTTTTTCTCCCTCTGTTTTTCTCTCTCTTTCACTTGGTGACAAATTTGCCACCGTAACTGCATGTATTTCCATGTGCCAGCACAGATCATGGGGATAATTTAATCCTAAAATGTATCTTAGTTATGAAAAGAAAAAAAAAAGTGCCTGATTGATATAGGTGTATAACATAATTACCTCTCGTTTTTTCTTCTCTTTGCAGTTTGGAGGCCATAAGCCTTGATGTTTAAGACTGGGACTTGGAACTGGATGCTGAAACGCCTGGAGAAGATGACACGAAAAGCCAAATTGCTCTTGATTTCCCTTTGATTTGCCTTTGAGAATTGCAATCTGTTGGATCCGGTGCTGGATTCGGGGAGTTCTCGCTGTGGTGCCGTCGGGTTTGTCCTGCTGCTGTCTGGCTGTGCGTGGAGCTGTGCTTCCCAGCCCCTGCTCTCCCTGTCCTGCTGGGATCCCTGGGGATTTCTGGGGTCAGACAGTTGGGGTTGAGCCCAGCCATGATGCACGCTCAGGGATATTATCCCCATTTTCTCAGCAGAGATCAGTGGTTCCCCATAGTGGTGCTGCAAAGTTAGGTCAAGAGGATTGGTTTCTGTCGCTGCTCTTCAGGATGCACTGTTAATTTCTCTTAAAATGTCTTAAATTTTCCTAAAATCTCTTCTAATCCAACTTAAAAATTGTTGAATTAACTTAGATTTTTTTTTTTTAATTGGGTTGGAAATGTAGTTAAATGCTTTCTCACCTGTTGCTATTTTATGGAGTATTCAAAACGCAGCGAAATCCAATGCCTGGTAAATAATAGGAACTTCCTAAAGAGGCTCCTTTCCCTTTAAAAAAAAAAAATAATCATGTAATGTTGATTATGGCAATGATTTGGTTTATATTTGGAATAGGAATCATTTTAATTAAAATATGCTTTGAGTTTCCCTGATGTATTACTTGTCTCGACGTTTGCGTATGCTACAGAATCGGGTGATAAAATCACCCTGGATTTGTTTAAATTTTCCTGTAGGAAAATGATCTCATTGATGTTTTTACTTTTGTGGAGAACAAAAGGTGTAAGTTCTGATGTGTCACAATTTATCATGCAAATTGTAATGTTCAGGGGCCTCTGGGTGCTGCTCGTGTGGGGTTTGTGTTGGGAAGAGCCCTGTGAGGTGGCATCTCCTGGGGACAGACCCTCCTGCCCGTTCCCCGCGGTGTGTCTCTGCTGGAGAACCACAGCAAAGGCACAAGTGCTGCAGGTATTTGTTACGAGCCTGACTGCACACATCCTTCTCGGCAAAAGCATTTAACCTGCCCAAACTGCTTGAAAATTTGACTTTTCTGGAGGTGTCGTTTTGTTTCTTTCTCAGATTTGAGAGCTGACGTGAAGTGAGATTTCCCTGGCTGATGAAAAGCTGCCACAGATTACGGTATGGAACACCCTCGGGTGTTGCTGTGGTTTGAGAAACCCACAATTAATTGTTGTTTGGACAATTATTCTCTCCCCTGATGACTCCTCCCCACCTGGGAAAGGGCATCGGGGAAAAACAAGGAAACCCAAGGGTTGAAATATAAGCAGATCTAATTGAATAAGACTAGATAATTAGCATTAATAACCCTAAATAACCATTATTGATCCCGATATCGATATAAAACACCCCAGTTTTCCTAGGCATTGGAAGAGAGTTGGGTCCTGTGTCGCTGACATGGGGTCCTGTGCAGCTGAGGAGGGGGCAGGAGCTGGCAGGGGACACCCCTGGGCAGGGACAACTCTGCTGCTGCTGGAGCAGAATCCAGCCCTGGGGCTCTGTGCAGCCTGAGCATGGGATGGACATGTCTGTATCTTCCCATCTCACCCTCAGAGCAGGGATTCTGAGTCATTTTGGGTTATAATAGGTGAAGGCTTCTGCTTGTTGTAATTCAGATTATGGCTGTGCTTTCCATTCCGGGTCAATACAGCATCTCAGTGAGAAATACAGAGTGCAAAGACCACCCCTTCAACCTGTCTGTTGTGCCTCCTGAGCAGTGAAAAATTACAGATGTTGACACGCAAACGGAGTTGTCCTAATTATCTAGAAGGATTAAATCCTGGGGGAACTGGAGTGGAGGTATGCATGCCCACCCCACACCTCCTGTCCCGCTTTGCGTGGCTGAGTATACCATAAAAGCCCGTGCAAAACAGGTAAGGTGCTACAGGAAAATCAAAATGAGGAGTTTCTGGGATTTTTTGAAAAGGCCACAAGCAGTGAGGGTGTTGTGGTTGCTTTGTGGGAGCTAATAACTCTCCCTGTTCTACTGAAAACCACCTTCTCTTCCATGGTAATCCCTCTCTTAAATTCTCCTGTTTGTCGTTACAATGTTTTTTGACTAAATACCTGACTTAATTTCTCCGTTTCCCAATCCTGATGGTTTTTGTGGCATCTTCCCTAAGAGGGACGCCATGAGCGATGAACATGGGTGGCTTTAGAAAGGACCAGGTGAAGGTGTGCTGGGGACTGGGAGGAACTGGTGGGGGGACAGGAAGGTCCTGGGGACCATGGACACCCTTAGGTGGCAGCGACTGGCTGGGAACCCCCAAATCCCGGCCTGAGCAGGGAGTGAAGGGGTGAAAGGTGGGTGTTTCTCTCCTTCCCAGGGGATCAGGAGCCAGAAGTAATTTCCCCATCATTATTCTTTATTTGTCTGGATAGATCCTTGATGGATGTTTCTGAATTAGATCACAGATGTCAAAATAAGATTTGGCTGCCATGTGGCATCCTGGAGCTGCCGCGCTGGGGAGGAACGGCGGGGTCGGGGGCACGGCGGGGACAAGGGAGCAGTGGTGGTGACAGGCTGGGTCCAGCCCTGAACGACCTGTGCTCTTGGTGTGGCTTGTTTTGATGGACCAGGGCTGAGCAGAGCCCTTCCAGCTCAGGAATTATTTGTCTCCTTGCCATCAACTCACCACATTTTAAGTGTTGCTGCATAAAACACTTTTAGGACCAGGATCCCCTCCCTTCTGCTGCAGGTCTAGCACACAAACGTGAGTGCTCTGTCAGTCACAGCTGCTCTCTTTGCATTGACCACGCGTGAGGACCATCCTCTGAAGGGCCACGAGTTGAGGGGTGGGCAGATTGGCTCTTGTGCTGGGTGAGCTGGCCCTGCCAGGGCCACCGTCCTCTGCAGGCCGGGCAGGGGGACACTTTCAGTGGTGCCCAGGGACAGGACAAGAGGAAATGGGCACAAACTGGAACATAAGAAGTTCCATGTAAACATGAGGAGGAACTTCTTTCCAGTGAGGGTGGCAGAGCCCTGGAAGAGGCTGCCCGGGGAGGTGGTGGAGTCTCCATCTCTGGAGACATTCAAACCCCACCTGGACACGTTCCTGTGGGGACCTGCTCTGGGTGGACCTGCTCTGGCAGGGGGTTGGAGGAGATGATCTCCAGAGGTCCCTTCCAACCCCATAGTATTCTGAGATTCTGGGATTCGAACTTGCTTTGGTGTCTCCCACAGAACGTGCCTGCAGTGGCTTCTCAGCCTGGAGAAGAGGAGGCTGAGGGGAGACCTTCTTGCTCTCTCCAACTCCCTGAAAGGAGGGTGTAGAGAGATGGGGGTCGGTCTCTTCTCCCAAGTCACAGGTGACAGGACTAGAAGAAATGGCCTCAAGTTACACCAGGGGAGGTTCAGGCTGGATATTAGGAAAAATTTTTTCACTGAAAGGGTTCTCAGCCATTGGAATGGGCTGCCCAGGGAGGTGGTTGAGGCACCATCCCTGGAGGTGTTCAAAAGACGGGTTGATGTGGTGCTGGGAGGTATGGTTTAGTGATGATGCTTCTTGTTTGTTGTGTGGGTGTCTATTTTTGTCAGTTAGGTTGACGGTTGGACAAGATGATCTTTGAGGTCCCTTCCAACCTAGAAGATGGATTCTGTGGTTCTGTGTGAGAAGCTCTCCCCATACGAAGTGCATCAGCTGGGCTGGGGACGATGCCTTCGAGTCCACCAAGCCCCTAAATGTGCAGTAGAAGGAGATGCCATTGCCCAGTTCCAACACAGCCCCAGGTCTCCGTGCTGGTGGCCGGTGGTGACAGCAGGGCCTGGTCTGGGAGGCTGCAGGATGGGCCAGTGTCTGTGCTGACACGGAAGGAATGCAGGGGATGGCCTGACGTGCTGGGGATGCAGAGCTGACCCGGCTCTGACAAACAGCCGAGCTCAGTTACAGCAACTTTCCTGTAAGTGAAAAGCTGGAAAAGTTTCTAAGAAGTGCTGTGAGTAATGCCGGGTGGGTCCCGCCTGCCCCATGGCTGGACAGCAAAAAAAGCCCTTCATCAAACGGCTGCCATGGCGACTTGCCGACGAGAGATGCCAGGTCATTAGGGGCTGGCAGCAAAATTTGCAAGCTGACTTGTGGGGCTTTTGATTGGTGTTAGCATAACCTTTTAAAGAAAACATAAACTGGGATTTAGAACAAAGGAAATTGAAGGGCTGGAAATAATATCTCTGAGTTTTAAAAGGACAGTAAGAGAATAAGATACGCAGTAGAAGGAGATGCCATTGCCCAGTTCCAACACAGCCCCAGGTCTCCGTGCTGGTGGCCGGTGGTGACAGCAGGGCCTGGTCTGGGAGGCTGCAGGATGGGCCAGTGTCTGTGCTGACACGGAAGGAATGCAGGGGATGGCCTGACGTGCTGGGGATGCAGAGCTGACCCGGCTCTGACAAACAGCCGAGCTCAGTTACAGCAACTTTCCTGTAAGTGAAAAGCTGGAAAAGTTTCTAAGAAGTGCTGTGAGTAATGCCGGGTGGGTCCCGCCTGCCCCATGGCTGGACAGCAAAAAAAGCCCTTCATCAAACGGCTGCCATGGCGACTTGCCGACGAGAGATGCCAGGTCATTAGGGGCTGGCAGCAAAATTTGCAAGCTGACTTGTGGGGCTTTTGATTGGTGTTAGCATAACCTTTTAAAGAAAACATAAACTGGGATTTAGAACAAAGGAAATTGAAGGGCTGGAAATAATATCTCTGAGTTTTAAAAGGACAGTGAGAGAATAAGATACATAGACTTCATGTGAGTCTCCTCCTCGCTCCTGGCGCTCTCCTTTAGGCGTCTCGTAGCTCAGCAAATACGAGTGAGAGGTTTTATAGAAAAGATGCTGGGATAGGGATCTCCTGCTGCCCAGCGAATACTGACGTGCCCTGAGCAGGGATGCTGTGGTCACTGGGAAAAGCAGGAGTTTTCCACCTCATGATAGAAAGATGAAGGTATTTTTTTGCAAAATGGAGAAGATATTTAAGGCTGGGGACTCCTGGCTCCCCAGGACCCTGCAGCACTGTGTCCTCTCCCAGTTGTGCATGAGAACTGAATCCCTGTCCATCCCTCCCAAGCACGGGTCGCACTCAATTAAAGGTGACGCATCGCTGCCGTGCGGTCCTGCCATTGACAGGAAGAAAAAATAATCCAATTAGCAAAGCTCATTAATTGAGAGCATTTGATCTATTGACAACGAAAATTCAATTTGCCGATCGATGCGCGGTGCTTGAGAGAGTGAATGTGAATTAATGGCTACAGGTATTGATATCTTTTGGAAATCACCGAGGATTCTGCAGTCATTTCCTCTCTTTTAATTAGGGTGGTCAATAGAAATTGCAGGTACGTTTCTTGCGTGTGGAATGCTGAGAAATCTGCCCTTAAAAAACTTTAAAATTGTAAGTCTCCACTAGCGCCTAGAATGACTGAAGAACCTGGAGTGCAAGGCTGGAATTTCATCAGTGTCTTGACTAAATATCAAGGTTATTTGGAGTGAATAAATAAAGCCTGAACAGGTTTTTAGTTGGATGCGACAAGTGGCAGAACTTGAAGCTGCACGAGTGTGGGGTGGGCACAAACCTGTCTCGTTTCTCTCCTCTCTCTGAAAGGGAAAGTAGTGTTAATTTTTTGAATGGAACTGAGTAAAATTTGCGTTTCCCTACTTTTTTGACTGGTGCTAAAGCGAGCTGTTGTGGCAAGATCCCCCCTGTCCTACTGGCAAGATCCTCTCAGGTACACCCCAGATCCCCCCACTGACCTGAGCCTGGGGCAGCAGAGATGCTGAGCTACGGCTCCTCAGAGACTTTCAGAAGGTTTGTCAGGGCTCCAGGAGGACATGTCCCAGACAAGGCTCTGGCTCCAGCAGGGCTGTGTTGACACGCAACTAACTCCGAAATTATCAGCCTGCCTTCATAGAAAATTCTGGGGTTTTCCCAATTTATCATCACTGCAATATTTAAAACTAGACAATGTTTATTTGAATGTATTTCTAAAGTACGTAGAAGTGTTTGTTGGATGCCAAGTCTGTCATTCTCAGAGGAGCACAAGATTACCAATTCCCTGAGAAACTGGACATCCAGGTTTCTGAGGAAAAACTATAAATCCAAGACTAAACTGCATTTTGCTCTCAGGAACGCGTTGCTGTGCTTAGCGGCAGTAATATTTATTCAAGGTGCAACAGTAGGAAGTTCAGATTCTCTTCCACGTTCAAGACCAAATCCCACCTGGTTTCTCAGACGTGTATTTTTCTTAACTTCTTCAAGTAACTGTCCACGATCATTTAATTTAGGTTCACACAACCCTCACTCTGGAGACCACTATATATAGTTGAGCCAATCGCGCTGGCACCAGCAACTCTGTTGTGAATTCATCCTTTGGCAGAGGAGCTGGAAAGGATCCTCTGGGGTCCCGTATAAGGAGTGGGAATGTCCACCCTCTCCAGAGCTCCCCGCCGTGATTTACAGCCCAGCTGCACATCTCATCTCATGAGAAGTTCAGGTCAGTTCCACCACTTGATCGCATGCGAGGTCTGTCATCACATGTTTATTGGGGTTGAATGTGTGAACTGTTTCAAGTCCCCAGTTCCAGAAGGACAGGGAACTGCTGGAGAGGGGACAGCAGAGGGCTATAAAGATGATGAGGGGCCTGGAGCATCTCTCTTATGAGGAGAGGCTGAGGGACTTGGGTCTTTTTAGTCTGGAGAAGACTGAGGGGGGACCTGATCAATGCCTGTAAATACTGAAAGGGTGGGTGTCAGGAGGATGGGGCCAGGCTTTTTTCAGTGGTGCCCAGGGACAGGACAAGAGGGAATGGGCACAAACTGAAACATAAGAAGTTCCACCTAAACATGCGGAGGAACTTCTTTCCTGTGAGGGTGGCAGAGCCCTGGAAGAGGCTGCCCAGGGAGGTGGTGGAGTCTCCTTCTCTGGAGACATTCAACCCCACCTCGACCCGTTCCTGTGGGACCTGCTCTGGGTGGACCTTCTCTGGCAGGGGGGTTGGAGGAGATGATCTCCAGAGGTCCCTTCCAACCCCATGTGATTCTGTGATTCTGATTTGTCTCTCTGCTGTATTGACGTCTCTTGACCACCCAGCCCTGCTGTGATGACCTGGGGGCAAGGCAGAGGGTCAGGGCAAAGGATGGGACCTGTGCTTGGACCTATGGAGATGGTGATGAACACTCCAGGTCTCGATTTATTCTCCCAAATCCTCAGGGAATGTGGGTATTCCTTGGCACAGCAGCAGCACTGGGAGTTCCACAGGAATCTGGCCTCGGCGTTGCCTTTTTCAGTGGCTCCAGGCATGAGGTGGGAGAGGGATGGGGGCTGGATGTCCCACCGGCAGGGCCAGGCTGGAGGTGATGGCCACCACGGCGCTGTGATGGGCTGCAGCTGGAATCCCCGGCCTTTGCACGAGTCTGATGCTTACAACAATCTGCTTAACAGGATATTGAAACACTGCTAAGGAATTTTACAGTCTGACAGTTGCGTTTCAAAAACCACCCGGCACTCCATGGGAGAAGGTGGCCGGGCCCTTTAACGGGTTGTGCTTTCCCTTCTTTAGGCACTTGATTGATTTGGACAAAATCAACTGGATGGGCAATTCTACGGACTGCATTTCCTTTCCCAAGCATGTGAGGAACCCCTTTACCTGTTAGAAATCACAGCACCTGGCTGCGGTACAGGAGTTCTGGCAGAGTCTTCAAGCCGTCTGTGGGTCTGTACCTGCCATGTGTTGAGATATATATATATATATATCTATGTATGTATGTGTTTCACACCATTGTACCTTCATCCAGATCCTCGGGAGAGGAGAAGGGGATGAGGTGTTGGGGGGTGTTGATGGTGCTGGTGCCATCACAGAGTGTCTGCAGATGAAGCGGTTCCCGTCTCGCGGCGCTGGAGAGTTTGGGTAGGAAAGGTTAATAGTTAGGGTGAGGTTTGTCTTTTTTTTTTTTGATATTTCTGTGTCTGCCTGTGTTTCCAAGATGCCTCTGAGTTCTCATCATGGCACAATTGCTGACATCCTAATTAATGACTTTGAAAGGCTCCATGTGCTTCACAAGAGCAATATGAGAACTGTCAAGAACGGAGTGCAATTCCATTTGAGTTGGGAATGTTTCCCAAGACAGCGGGTCACAAAGGCTCTAAGAATGAAGAACATCTTTATATTTAGATTCTGTTAATCATTTATCTCTTCTTCTTTTCTAGGCTTCCTTGAGAACTGATGAATGTAAAAGGAATTCTCTTGGACACATGGAGAGACAGATCAGTTCCAGCCACAAGTGACGTTCTCTGTTCCCAGGCTTCATTTCAGAATTGGTTCTCCTGCTTTTGGTGAGGGATTTCATCCAAGCGGTGAGTCCACAGCCATTTTCAGCAATGTGTTAAGCTGAGGAAGTGGGAAGTTTGGATTTAAGATTTAGAAAAACTACCAGGTGAGATACCCAAACAGATATTTGTCTGCACCTGGCCTTGAACCCCTCCAGGGATGGGGCAGCCACAGCTTCTCTGGGCACCCTGTTGCTGTTGAAGAAGCAAACCAGAAGATGAAGGACCACAAAGCACTTGGTTGAACTCAGCTCAACCTCAGCATTGCTTGGGAGAAAGGAGAAATCTGGACAGTCCTTGCTGGAAAAGGGGATTTCTGCCCCAGGCTGTGGACTGGGCTGGACTGGAGCTCCAGGCTGTGGGCAGGCCATGGGAGGAGGAAGGTTTCTGCACTTGGGTGCATGTTGGTGGGTTGTGGGGCAGTGGGTGGGCATACTGGGGGCCTGGGAGGACCACAAGCAGGAGTGAATCGTGCCTGGTCCATGTTGGGCACTGCCATCCTGCAGCAGCAGGTCCCAGGATCTGGCTCCTGCTCCTGCTCCCTGGGGCAGCTTGCCCACGGGGCCTGTCGTTTTCAGAGATATATTTCAGGTGGAAAAATTCACTGTTAATCCCCAATGCTGAAGTATGATACTCCTTTTCTATTGTACATGAAAACCACACAAGCAAACCATCTGTGGCTCGGTTTCTCTTTTTTCCCCCTTGGAAACAAATTTCTTGCCAGCTTGGCCATCGGGCTCGGTATAATTAATGAAAGCTCCCCCTGGGACTCAAAGAAACAAATGCCTCCATTTACAGCAAGGGCTAAATTCAATTTACTCCATATTAAATCCATTCTTCAAAGAAAAGAAAAAAAAAATTCCAAACAAAACCCTTTTCAGGATTTTTGCCACAGATGAGTGTTGCTGTGTGTTTCACATGTCCCCCCCACCCCAGCTGCAGGGTCGGGGATGCTCTCCACCTCCTGAGACATCTGCCACTGTCCCACCTGAGGAGGCTGTTTGTCCAGCCGTCCCCATGGCAGGGCTGTTGGGGACAGGGCCATCTGCTCCCCTGGCTTCTGCAGGAGCCACCCGTGTCCGGGTGATGAGAGGTGAGGGGACAGGCAGGGGAGGACCAGAGCTGGTGTCATCAATTCTCCGTGCTGCTGTAAAATGACAGGTCCTATTTCATTACCCTTTGAGAAATGAGCTTTATTGATCCCCTTAATAAAGGAGATGGGGCTTTCCATTAGGCGGCAGTGAAGCAGCTAACGAGCTTAATAAAGGAGATGGGGCTTTCCATTAGGAGGCAGTGAAGCAGCAGCTCTTCCCTGCCCATCGCTTTTTACCACCTTCTTGAGAGCTCATCCTTTTTTGACACTACATTTCCTCCTTCAGAAAGTACATGAACTTCACCTCATCGAGCCCCGGCACATCGTGTGCCCTCATTTCCCCCGCTGCCAGCGCAGCCGCCGCGGCAGAGCATCCTTTGCTGCCTTTGAGGCTTCAACCAGAGCCCTTTAATTTGACGAGCTGATAAAGCTGGAGCCAGATTTACTGCTCCCAGGGCTCCTGCCAGCAGCCCAGCCCGGGCTGGAATTGAGGGGGCCTTTTGCAGGTATATTTTGGGGCTGTCGAAGAGCCAGGGTGGGTGGCCAGAGAGGGTGTGGGGGTTTCATGCCTCCTATGGTCCACCAGCCCCAGTTCTTGCCCTGGAATGTGGGGATCCCCCGTGGTGCAGGTTCCCTTTGGCTGCTCCCTACTTTTCCTGACCCTATTCCCATCCCACGTGGGGTTTGGCAGCAACAGCAGCTCCTGCTGAAGGGACCCCTGACCCTGGGGAACCTCCTGCTCCCAGCGGTGGCTGGGCCAGCAGTGGGATGGCCCTGGGGGGTGATGTGCAGTGATCCCTGAGTCCCTCCCCAGTTTTCCTGGAGCCCCTTGAGGGACTGGAAGGGGCTGGAAGGTCTCCCCGGAGCCTTCTCTTCTCCAGGCTGAACCCCCCAACTCTCTCAGCCCCCCCTCCCAGCAGAGGGGCTCCAGCCCTCCCGGCATCTCCGGGGCCTCCTCTGGCCCCATCCAACAGCTCCATGTCCTTCTGATGGTGGTGGCCCCAGAGCTGGAGGCAGCACTGGGGGGGTCTCCCCAGAACGGAGCAGAGGGGGATAATCCCCTCCCTGGATCCCCTTCTGAGAACAGCACCCATCGTACTGCCAACAGCACGGTAACAGAGAAGTAGCTGCTAAAAGGTGAATATTTAATGTACAGCTTATTATTTCTCTATTAAACACACATCTTAGGAAGCTTTGCTCCACCGGTGGGTGGGAAGCTCTTCATCTTGGGATGCTCTGGACCCCAAGCACCGCTCCTGTGCCCAGTCCCAGCGACTCCCCCGAGGTGCCCCGCTGTCAGAGGCAGGTTCACAGCTCACACCCCGGGAGGATGAGGTGGAAAACTCCTGCTTTTCCCAGTGACCACAGCATCCCTACCCAGGGCACGTAAGTATTCACTGGGCAGAAGGAGATCCCTATCCCAGCATCTTTTCTATAAAACCTCTCACTCGTATTTGCTGAGCTACGAGACGCCTAAAGGAGAGCGCCAGGAGCGAGGAGGAGACTCACATGAAGTCTATTTATTTTATCCTCTCGCTGTCATTTTAAAACTTAGAGATATTATTTCCAGCCCTTCAATTTCCTTTGTTCTAAATCCCAGTTTATGTTTTCTTTAAAAGGTTATGCTAACACCAATCAAAAGCCCCACAAGTCAGTTTGCAAATTTTGCTGCCAGCCCTTAATGACCTGCTAAAAATAACATGAATGATTCATCTCCTAATCTATGGAAACGGTAGTTATTTGTTCTTGGCAGCTCTCTCGGGTTGGGTCTGGGCTGCAGGAGATGACAAGTATTAGACAAATCAAGGAATATTGGAGTGATTTTTCTTCTTTGTGCTTCAGGGGAATGAAAACATCTTCTGCAAACCCAGGTGGGGTTTCCATGGCCGGGGGGGATCCCCTCGGGAAGGTCTCAGGGCGTTTTAAACCTGTGGTCTGAAGTTTGGACATGGGTGTCTGATACTATTAATGTCAATTTTAGATAGAAGTATTTAAATAGAAATAATTTTAAACAGAAATATTCTAAACAGTGTGCTTAAGAAGCCCTCCCACGCTCAATATTTTCTAATCTTTTAATAGGGATTGTTTAAATGTCCTAATAAGAAAATAGGGGCTGTTGTAATAACTTCTTTTTAATTGAAATCAACTCAGAGAATTTATTAAAGCTCTTTAGGTTTTATTTCCAGGTCCCCTGCAGACCTGCAGCGTACCCTGTGGCAAAGCCTTCCCTTTGCTGAGCCCTGCCCTGCAGCGACGTGCGGCACGGCTGAAATTCTGGTCCTTTTTAAGGTGCAAAACCCCAGTTTTTCCAGGAGAGGGGCTGGGGAAACCACCCCCTCCCTCACGGCCGACTCTGTTTTATTCAGATTTGGTTGGACTCGGTCAGAGAAGAAGAACACAGGGTTTAGCAAAGTGTCCTCGGGCTGAGCATAATTATTTATTCCTCTGTCCATAACCCGGATTAGTTGTGCCCGGGGGACATTTACACTGACCGTGTCTATCTCTGGGGTGCTGGGGTTGTGTTGCACACACACAGCCCTGCTCTCCTGCGAACCCCAGAGCTTGTTCCTCCCGAAACAGGTGGGAAACCATCCGCACGAGTGTCGTGTGTGGAGCTTTGGCAGCCCCCAGCACCCCAGCACAGAGGCAGCCTCCAGGCACACGCCGGCCTTGACAGTGATTTGCAAGTTATTTTTCCAGCCGCTTTCCGAAAATAAATAGACTTCCAGAAATCTGGGGCGGTTTGGGAATGTCTCCTTAATGGAAAAAAAAAAAAAGAAAAGAAAGAAAAAAAAAGAAAAAGGAGTCTATTTCCTCAAATAACCAATTTACTCTCCGTAATTTAATCATCCCTGTTAATGTCAAACTGGCAAGGCCATCGGGAGGAGGCTGTGCCCGAGTCGCGGGGTGCTGGGGTGAGAGGTGTGGGACATCCCCACCAGGCTGACCCCACACAGAGCTGCAGCAGGTGGGACAAGAGAAAAACCAGTCTGAAAGTCACTCTGGATCAGAGGGTTTGGAAAAACGTGGTGGGTTTGTCCAGTTGATGGGTTTTTCCGGGTGTAACTAAGGGAGCTGAGGCGGGGGGGGTGTCTCACCTGTAGTACCTGCAGCCAGAACATATTCCAATGAATGAAAAAACCAAAACATCCATTTGAAACCGTGTTTATTTAAAACCTGCTTTTTATCACGGTGCCGAGGAAGGATAAAGTGGTTGTGTTTAACTCTGTAAGAAAAATATTTATATAACTCCAGAACTTCCACCGCTTCTCCGCCTCTGGCTGTGAAAGCTCGTCCGGAGGTTTCCTGCAGATTTTGACATCTTCTCACAGCCCGAACTCGTGGCCAGGAGCAGCACACGCCGAGGGGTAGAGGGAGCTGTGCCATCTGGCCTGTGACTTGGAACAGGAGCAACCTCACCTGACCCCTTCCTGAGCATCTCTCCTGTCCCCGGGGGCACAAATCAGGCTCCATAATCGGGTTCTGGGTCTTAATTACCAACCGGATGGTGGGGTTGTCCTCCTGACCCCCTCCTGAGCATCTTTCCTGTCCCCGGGGGCACAAATCAGGCTCCACAATCGGGTTCTGGATCTTAATTGCCAACAGGATGGTGGGGTTGTTCTCAGTGGTTGAGAAAAGAGCCACAGAAATGGGTTCAGAGATTGCCATGGGAATGATCTGGTGGTGTCTCTGGCTGGAGAAGAGTCCAGAGATACGCTGGGAATTTAACCTGGGGGAACACGGGAGGAAGATGAAAGAGGATGAGATGTCAGAGCAGGTAGGGAGCAACAACATGAAAGGCAGCTGGTAGGGAAGGGCAGCAGAGGATGCTGCCCATGCTGCTCAACCTGGGGACTGAGGTACAAAACTGAATTATTTGAAAACGGGCTTGTAGAGCTGAGCTGAGTTTGGACAGGAGCTGGTTAACTGGTACCACTTCTGCTGGTATGGCTGTTTCCCATGACAAACCAGTAATGGTCCTGGGCACAAGCCAGGATGTAGCCTCAGGAATCAAAGGCTCTATAAAAGTAGCCTAACCTAAAAACCATGAGATCTTCTAAAGAAAAGATTAATCACATGATCTGGGGGGAGGAACGTGTCTTGCTTTAGAACTTCTGGTGTTGGTAACAGTGTAGTTTTTAGTGTGTTATCTCTGCAAGCTCTTAACGTGAAATGAGATTATTTATTTGCTGCTGGGTCCGAAACAAAAATGGAATTATATTCTGAATAACAGTTTATTATGCTTAACTTGCTGCTATTTCTGGAACCAAAGTATGGTGAGATTCTGCTGGAAATGCCTTTCTCTGACCTCCGGCGGGTGCATGCCCGCTCCCTTCACATAACCAGTGAATAATTTTTTCTGCCCAGCTGAGTTACAGCATCAGCATTCAGCGGGTTTTATGACTTGTAAGACCAGTTTGATGTGTGGACTGTAACTCTCTCAGAGTGATCAAGCATGAAATTCCTTTTATAGCACTTCATGCTGAGCTTTTTGTGTTCCTCGTGACAGCTGCGTGTAGGAATCTTGGATTTATTTTATTTACTTTTCAGTGACTATTGTGTACTGTAGCTCAGAATGCTAACCCTGCATTTTTTGCAGTCAGCTGATGCTAACAGAAGGCAATCCAACGACTTTTTGGCTTGTTAATGAGCCCTCAGGCTCTGAGCCTCCCGGCTGGGAGGTGTTGAGGGAGCGACACTTTGGCTTTGCCCATCAGTCTCTCGTGTCGGCTCTTCCTGCTGTGTTTGATGGATGCATGAGAGGAGGAGGTGTCTCATAAAGGTGATTACTTGTGGAGCCTTCTTTCATCTCTGTGTCTCTCCCGGCTGGGAGGTGTTGAGGGAGCGACACTTTGGCTTTGCCCATCAGTCTCTCGTGTCGGCTCTTCCTGCTGTGTTTGATGGATGCATGAGAGGAGGAGGAGGAGGTGTCTCGTAAAGGTGATTACTTGTGGAGCCTTCTTTCATCTCTGTGTCTCTAAAGGACTGATGAAATAAAACTCTGTGGAAACCACAGAATGATATGGGGTTGGAAGGGACCTCTGGAGATCATCTAGTCCAACGTCCCATATCACCCGGGACCAGGGAGTGGAGTAGCACCTTTGCTGTGAACAGTACCCAATCTGCAGCCCATTAAAAAGGGCATCCACTTTCCAATGAACACTTAATGCCCAGTAAGTGAAGCTTGTGAAGCTGATGTGGAGAAAAGGAGGCTGAGGGGAGACCTTCTCGCTCTCTACAACTCCCTGAAAGGAGGGGGTACCCAGGGGGGATCAGTCTCTTCTCCCAAGGCCATGGGACAAGAGGAAATGGCCTCAAGTTGTGCCAGGGCAGGTTTAGGGTGGATATTGGGAACGATTTCTTCCCCAAAAGGGTCATCAAGCCTTGGCAGAGGCTGCCCAGGGCAGTGGTGGAGTCCCCATCCCTGGAGGGATTTCAAAGCCGGGCAGAGGTGGTGCTGAGGGACATGGGTCAGTGGGGGTTTGGGCAGTGCTGGGTTGGTGGTTGGACTCCATGATCTGAAAGGCCCCTTCCAACCCAAACCATTCCATGATTCTATTAAACTGTCTTTTTCCCAACCCATGATTTTTCTCACTTTTCCAATTCCCATCCTAATCCAGGGAGTGAGCAAGTGGCTGCGTGGTCCCAGCTGCTGGCTGGGGTGAAACCACCACACAAGAACCCTCTCCCCCCCTTCCCGGGTGGCTGATCCCCCACAGCGCCTGGAAAATCACTTGTCCCCACAGATGGGGCGCAGGCGGAGCCGAGGGAACAGCGCTGAATGCCCCAGGTCTGTCCCTACACACATTTGCTATAGATTCCTGAACTAGAAGAAAATGCTATTTCTTCTTTCCAGACTCAATAATGGCAAGCAAGTAGCTCATTCTCAGCACAACTTGCAGAAAATATATTAAATATTGACACTAATTAGATTAGCCTGGCTCAGTACAGTATTGATATTAATTCGATTAGATTGAATTTAAGAGGAAACAATGTTTAACTTAATGCCCATAATAAATGGGGAGGAAGGTAGTGAAGCTTTCCTCCCCCGTTAAAAGGAGACAGATCAGCAAATAAATGATATTTAGAGATGCCATTTCAGGTGGGGGGTGGGACTGCCCTTGCGGTGTGGTTCCCCGCTCGTGGTTGCACATCCATCGGCCGTGGTTGCTGCTGGCCCGGGTGAGCTCCACGGCTGGGGCTGCACAGGGGATGAGCTCAGGCTGAAGGCAGCCTTTAGACCTTCTGGCGTCTTGATTTATCCTCTCCTGACAGTTGTTTTTCTCCTCCTTTTGGCTTTACTCCTTCCTCCCCACCGCGGCCCAGCAGGCGGGAGTGAGCGGGTTAGGGGAGCAGGGGAGAGCATTCGCCCCGGTGGCCAGCAGGAGCCGAGGGTCCCACCGACCCCTGGGCTGGGTTAGGGACTGCCCATCAGCCACACAACCCCCCCTCGGCCCCTGGCGTGTTTTTTGGAAAAGGAAATATCAAACCTGTTATCATACAATGCCATGAGAGCCGAAGCAGCTGATGTCCAGCCTCGCTGGAGCACCCTGGTCCTCCCAGGAGCAGGACCACCCCTCGCCTGCCCAGGAAATTGTCCCTTGGGCTGACAAACCCCCTGCCTTGGGGACAAGGAAGGCTTTGGGGGTGCTCAGGGCTCTTCTCTTGGAATGCCCCAACCTCCTTCTCCAGGGGTTCCTTCTCCAGGGGCTTCTTCCCATCACCCATCCCGTCCTCCCCATGTCTGGCCGGGAGGAAAGTGCTGTCATTTTCCAGCCACCTCCACCGCAGCCGTGGCACCTGAGACCCTGTCAGGAGTAGTAGTTTTGCTTATTTGGTTACTCACTTATTTGATTATTTATGTTTTTTAATTCTTCGGCACTTCTCAGAGGGAAAACTTTTTAATTTCAAGAGGGGGAAACTGTCCTTTGGGGTTTTTTTTATGCTCAGCCGAGTTTTGTGGCTTGAATAGAGATATTTAACCCCACAAATAGACGTGGATGACCATAACTAATGAAGTCATAATCATGTCCTGTTTAATATAATCTCATAATAGTGAAAACAGGGTCTTCCCACTCCCCTGTGCAGATTTTCTACAAGAGCATGGTTTAACTCTACTTTTGCGCATCTCTGCTGCATCCAAAAGCTACATGGCAATTAAAGCTGATATTAATTGCCTGGGACAGTTGGTATTAGCTGCACGTGGCCGTGCAGAGGCAGCCAGACAGGGATGCTGTGGTTTTGGCAGCAAGCAGGCGTGTTACAATGCTGGCAGGCTGGAGGGGGGAGGATTGCTCGATTTTTTCATGTAAGAGCTATGTAGAAGTTGAAAAGTTGTTAAAAGCAAAGCAAAGGCAGGTGGGAATGAGGTTCCTCATCCAGCCAAGTGGTGGTCCCCCAGCCCCCTCTGCCCTGTCTCTTTTAGAGGGAGGGGAGAGAGCAGGGACCCCAGCAAGGGGGGGGCACGGCGGCAGGATTGGGATGATATACGCCTTGCTTCCAGAGGGGATAAGCTGTTTATCCCGGTTTTGTTGCTATAGCAGCAAGATTTTATTCCAGAGATGTTGACGGCGGGAAGGGATTCCAGAGGCTGGATGTGAGGAGAAGTTTGCAGTGGTCCTGCACTCAGAGGGCTCTGGGGGGGCAGAAGTGAGAAGCGGAGGGAAAAAGTCTTGTTTCTAGCCTGGGTCCATTCCTCCTGCAGCACAGAGGACCCCGGGGATGGACACAAAATGCTGCTCTGATGGCTGGGGTTTTTCAGAGCCCATCCCTGGGCTGTAGGACCAGGCAGTTCTGCCTCAGCCCAGGGAGCTGGAGGTGCCGGAGCCGTGGGATCAGGCAGGGATGAGCAGAGGGAGTGGGGACCCTCGCAGCAGGAGTCCTCTGGGTGACACTTTGCAGGTGGTTTTGATGGTGATATTGATACTGTCCCTACTCAGCTCTTCCCCGACACCCCTAGGGGAGAATTTAGTTGTGTTTCTTTTCATTTACTTGGGGAAAAGGACATTTTCCTTCCTTTCTCCTTTTGCATAGAACTTCACGTGCTGCTGAAGGGGCTGCTCTGGGTTCCCAGGGCTGTGTGGCCCCAGCTCCATGGGTGTCCAGGTTACCCCCTCTGGCTGCTGAAGGCACCAAGATGCTCCTGTGTCCCCCTGCTCCCCTGCGTCTGTACAAACAGTAGTAATTTTTTCTCATGGAATACGTAGAAAAATAATTTTTAAGCAGCTTTGGTTTGTCCAGCTTCTCTTTCAGGTCAAAGACAATGGAGGTTTTTTTTGTGTGTGAGTAAATGTTTTTAGTGCAACTAACGATGGAAGTTTTCCTTTGCTTGATCTTTTTATTTTTTTCAGTCACTCTTTTTAAAATCTACTTCTGTAGATAGGGAAGCAATTGCCAAGACTGTCCCTCGACTAGAGGGACCAGCAATCCTGGTTTTCTAGTGCCACAGTATTACTGTTTTCGCTGCTTTTATTAGACCATGCAGAGTTACTGAGGAGCTGCTCATTAAAAAGGTGAGACACCATCACGGCCCAATAAACCACCTGTATCTCTGTAAACATCCCTGTCTCATGGGCAAATAATGAACTAGTTAATTTATTACTAATTCTTTATGGCTGTGTCGATTGATCCCTAGTACTGAAGACAAGCAGTAATTTTTAATAGGCAAGACTGAGAGTGAAATCCTGGATTTTCTGCCCTTTTCCTGAGGTTTCTGCTGCTGAACACGGTGGGGGACAGACCCCGTGGGAGCCTGGCTGCTGTGTCCTTGCCCAGCTCTGCGGGAGGCTCCGCTGACCTGGGGCAGGTCTCCGAAAATCTGGTAGTGTCATGGACATAAGGCTGCACATAGACCACGGTCTTCTGTTCCTCTCTTGACCACCAAGACTCCAAGCAACCACCTCCTTGATTATTTTACACAAATTAGGAAGGAAGACAGAAAGGAGTTGATGTGTGGGCATCACCACTTCAGCACGTGTCACCCTGAGCCCCGAGGGGTCCTGCTCCCCCGGCACCCGAGGCTGTGGGGCTGACACTGCCTTGAGGAGAAGGTTTTGCCAGACCTTCTTTGGAAACAAAAAGGATCTTGGCCTGGCGGCCCCGATAAATGAAATCCATAGGAATTTAGCTGTCTAGACAGTCCTCCACGCTTAATCTCCACGGAGCAGCGTGTTTATCCTATACCTTTCCCTGCTGCTGCGCTGAAAATACTTCTCATTTCTAACACAGGCTCCTATTTTCAAAGGATCGTTAGAAGTTATAAAAGCAGTGGTGGGGGCAGAAGGATAAAATAGGTAGAATAAAGGGAGAGGCATTCTTGACGTGCACAAGATAATTACTGAGCCCTTCAGATGGGGCAGACTCTAACTTTTGTTTAAGGCCACATATATATTCCTAGAGATGTTTGTCTTGTTTTGCAGAGCAATAAGGTATATTTATTGCCTGCCTGCTTGTCCTCATGTCTTCCAGCTGAGACAGGGCAGTTAAATTTGGTATGGCATGTGCACCAAAACTAGTGTAAAGCGCTGAAGAATTCACCGCTCCCGTGGCTGCTGAAGCAAAGCCATTATTTAAATCACACCTTTGGAATACGCCTGGTTTGAGCCGAAAAGGTTGGAGAATGAAGCTTTTGGGTATTATCCTGCTCAGGATGGTCTGAATCTGGCTGTAATCATGTCATTATTTTATCATGTGGAGCAGCCAATGTATTGCCCTCACCTGCACCACGGTCCTGCTGAAATTCTGGGACCCACACGCCCTGGCAATAGTGGGGTGAAAGACCCCGGCCCCCGACACAGCAGATGAGGGGCAGAGGGAGCTGGGGTTGGGAATGGAGTGGGAAGAAGGTGCTGAGCCGTCCCGGGGGTGTGGGATGCACTGACAGCTGCCATGGCTTAGGCTGTGTTTTATGTTGTGTTTTCCCCAGGTTGGGTCACATTCCTTACTGCACCTCCCAGAAAGGGAAAATAATTGTCACTACTACGAATTCCTGCTATTTTCTACTCCTCTGAGGGGCTGTTATTCATCAAATTATCCGTGTTTAAAGAGCTGCTTCATTTATCTCACCTAAATCTCCCCTCTTTCAGGGTCCAACCCTTCCCCCTCCTCCTAGGGCTCCCCTCCCTCATCCAGAGTCCCTCCCCAGCTTTCCTGGAGCCCCCCTTCTTGAGGGACTGGAAGGGGCTGGAAGGGCTCCCCGCAGCCTTCTCTTCTCCAGGCTGAACCCCCCCAACTCTCTCAGCCCCCCCTCCCAGCAGAGGGGCTCCAGCCCTCCCAGCATCTCCAGAACCTCCTCTGGCCCCATCCAACAGCTCCATGTCCTTCTGGGTGAGAAGTAGCGAAGGAAAACATGTCCAAGCTCGAACCACAGGAGGAGCCGGGTGGGTAGGGGTCCCTGGAGCCCCCTGGTCCAGCCGTGCCTCAGCAGGGTCTCCTGGAGGGGGCTGCCTGGCAGCTCGAGCATCCCCCACGATGGGGATGTCACAGCCTGCCTGGGGACCTGCTCCAGTGTTTCGATTAAAACATTTCCATAAAACAATTGCATAAATGTATTTTCCATTTTAAAGTGTTTTATTTTATCTATATTGAGCAAATATTGGCACATCTTCAGCTGGATTTGCTTAACACACTGACTCGTGATCCTGCCATGGACTCATTAAAGGTAATCCCTGTTTCTCTTTAATGAGGAACACAGCCCGGTGTGTTTTTGGTGGTGGGTTTTGGTGGTGGGGTTTGGTGGTGGTGGGGTGGAGGTGAGGTGGGCTCCTGAGCCCCACAGCAAAGGGCAGCCCTGAATCCGTGGTGCTGGGGAGGTGGGATGATGGAGAGGTGGGATGATGGAGAGGTGGAATGATGGAGAGGTGGGATGATGGGGAGGTGGGATGCTGGGGAGGTGGAAGGATGGGGAGGTGGGATGCTGGGAAGGTGGGATGCTGGAGAGGTGGGATGCTGGGGAGGTGGGGTGCTGGGGAGGTGGGGTGATGGAGAGGTGGGGTGCTGGGGTACTGAGGTGAGGCTCAAAGGCTCTTGGGGGAGCAGGGCAGCCCCAGGGAGCAGAAGTGGTCCTTGCTGCCCTCCAGTCACACAGGGATGCCCTGGCCTCCCCTGAGGCTGCAGACCATGAGTGCAGGTACCTCTCATGATCAGCTGGTTTTTTCACTCTCACAGCTCCTTTCCTTATGAAAATAAGAAGTGCCGAGGCACTGCAATTTGTCTTCTGCTCTGGTTTAGTCCTTAAAACAAAAAACATAGCGTCGGACCTCTGGAATTAGTAATTTAAGATGCATTTCTATAACCTATACTTTTAAACTGTGGCTGGTGGCTCAGGAGGCAGACGATGGGTCAGTCCAGGCTGTGTGAGAGCACAAACTGCTCAGCTGCAGACGGGACGTGGGCTTGGACTGGTCCATGGTCATTATAGCTCCTGGTGGTGCCTGGGCTGGGGACAGACCCTCTTGTTGTCCGAGCATCCCTCAAATTTGCAGGGAAAACACAGCAGACACCATAACAGTGTCCTGAGAGATGTTTTTCCGTGCAGACCTGGGGTCTGGGGTCCCTTTTTGTTCTGAGCAGGGCTCCCCCGATTTCATGTGGGACATTGTTCCGCGGGTCTTGGAGTGGCTGGGGTGTTGTGACATGGGGCTGTGCTCAATGCCCCCTCGCCCCGCCAAACCCCTGGGGACTAAATGGAGATAATCTGGCTGTGTTTTCAGAAAAGCTACGCAGGCAGCCAAGAGCCAAACCAGCTCCATCAGGCTTGTGCATGACCAATGGGTCTCCTCACTCCTGGGCAGGTGATGCGTGGTGGGGGTAGTCTCCGGAGCGGTGATAGCTGGGGTGCAATGGGGGGTCTGGCACCCCACTGGCTCTCCAGAGCACCCAGTGGGTGTGGGTGGGTTCTGGGAAGCCAGGGAGCTGGGCAAGGTGGAGGTGAGACCCCATGGGTGCTGCTGGTGGGACAGTCTGAACATCCCCTCTAACACAGCACCGGTGGGTTTGGGTGACCGGCCATGCCCCAAATCCTGGGAAGGGGGCCTGGCACTGGCCAAAGGTGGTGGGGCTGGTGGCCAGCAGGGTCCCCGGGGCAGGAGCCACTCCATCTGCAGGGAGCTTTGCTGCTAGCTGGAGTGGGATCAGGTTCTCCTGCTGCATGTTAAAATGTACCGGCCGGGGTGAGGCCACGGCCACAGAACTTAATTGTTTATCCCTCAATTGTTTATCCCTCACAGCTGCCATGTGCTGGTGGGTGGGCAGCTCTGCTCCTCTGTGCTCTTCGGGGCAAAGAACCTTTTCCTCACACTGTTACCCGGGCAGAATTCCTTGTCTCCCACCCCTCCTGTGACAACAGGGATAATTTTGTGTGGGCTGCGGTAACAGCGCTCCTCATTTGCAATGAAAAGTGCTGCTTGTTGTTGTTGTTGTTCATGGGGAAAAAGAAAATTTGGGATTTCCAAAGGATATCCAGTTTGTAGCATCATGAGAAACTTACCTGCTTCTGGTAGTTCTAGGGGTACCCAAGGAAATGAAGTTGCTGCTAGATGCTCTAAATGCACATAACGAAAATATTTATGTTAATACAAAGAAAATATAGAAACTGATTGTTATTGACAGATGGGGAGAGAATCACATTATCCTGAAACATGTTTCCACTGCCTTCTCCTTTCCTTACTGGTGCACTGTGCATCTGACATGCAACAAATCCAGGAAAATCTCTGCTCAGGGAAGGGGAGCATAAAAGCTGAGGGCAGAGCTGGAGTCAAGTACAGCCACTTTCTGCTGAGAACTTTCTGTTCCCGGGTCCTTTGAAGGGACGACACAAAAATAATTGAGCCTTAACAAGGGGGTGAGGAAGGATGTGGCACAAAGCACGTTGGCCAGAGGTACCACAGCAGCACGGCTGTAACGTTATACTGGCTTTGGCATAAAATGAGAGGGGAGCTGGCTTACCGTGGTTTTAGTCAATATGCTGTTTAAAAAAAATAAATTAGTACTTTCGTGTGCCTGTGTATACACTTTCCTGACATCGGGCAGGATGTTTTCCCTTGGCCTGGCTGCTGCCTGGTGAGGAGCCAGGTCCCTGCTCCTCGCTGGAGAAGGAGATGGTCCCTGCAGGAGTCAGGCTCTGTCTCGGGGGTGTCTGTGGCTGCCTCAAGAGATGGCTGAGGATCCTGGTACACCACTCCCTAATGATGCTCAGCTTTTAAAGAGCCAAACCCAAAATCGCTGTGTGAAAACCTGCCCCTGCCCCCAGGACTGCAGGGTAAAGGGGGCAGAAAGGAGGAGGAAAAGGAAAAATTGCATGGGTTGATCCTACTTGCTTTCCCCTCTCCCTTTTCCCAACCCCAGGCTTGCTCTGCTTTTCATCCCCAGCCACAAGGCAGCACTGGGGATGCTTCTCCTCACCCTGTCTGCATCTGCCACCTCTGCTGGGACACGATGGGGTGAGGAGCTTGGGCACCCCAAAGGTGAGACACCCTCTGCCAGCGCCTGCTGGGATGCTCTGGCACTGAGGAGGGCTTCCATCACATTTCTGCTCCCTCTTGCTTCTTTTTTCTCACTTATCTGCCAAAGGAGGTTGAGCAGGAACAGCCCACCCCCCCCCCCAAGGAATCATCAGAGTTGTGTGGGGTCTCAGGAGCAGTCCCAGAGCCCAGGAGTCCATCCTGCTGCTCTGCCTGTATCCCCCATGGATGGGATCTCTGCTCCCTGGGGCTGCAGGAGCCAACGGAGAGCTCTTGGGTGTGCTGGGAGATGCTCCAAGAGCCTGCTGGGGACGGCTGAGGATCTGCTGTGAGTACACACAAACATCTCTGCGGTTTTACTCTAGAGACAGAGCTAACGCAAAATTTACAGGTTTTGGAAGATTAATTTTCTCAATATACAACAAAGAAGAGAAGCCAACGCTAATGGAAACGTCCGGACACTTTCTTGCTGTCCCAGCCCAGCTCCAGGCTCCCGTCCACCGCAGGGAATGTTTTCTCCACAGCTGGAGCAAACAGGATTAGCAGGGGCTGCTGGTGTTTATTTTATTTTTCAGGCCCCAGGTTTCAGCCCGGGAGTTTGTGCCTTGTTTAATATTTATTTGCAGCTTCTGCAGAACAGGGGTTGTGCTGTGGCCTCTGGTAGGTGTTGCGGCACCGGTGAGGCTTCGGTGGCTGGAGGGGAACGGGGACGGAGCCGAGAGCGTGGCTGGGCATGTGTGAGTGATGGCTCGGGGTCCTGACCAAGCACTGGATACAGAAACCTGGCTTTGAAGAGAGCTCTGCTCTCCTGCAAGCCATTAATTCCTATCACTGGCCACATTTCACAGCGTATCAATTGGCAGCACAAGGAGATTGTGGACAAGGAGATGCAAAAGGCTTCATATCGGATAAATTCATTATATACGTGTAATTTGATTAAAGTGAGCTGAGAAAGGAAGGCCAGCAGCATCCCAGTGTGTGTTAACCCGGCCAGGATGGAGGGAAGTGATCATCCCTCTGGCCAGATGGTTTCTGGAGCTGCCACCAGCTTTAGGCCCCCCAGTACAAGCAAGATGGGAGTCAACTGGTATGGGTTCAGTGGAGGTCCCTGGGATGGGCAGGGGCTGGAGCTCTCGCTGTGCCAGGAGGGGTTGAAGAAGTGGGGTTTGTTCATCTCAGAGCAGTGGTGGCTTTGGGGACCTCAGGGTAGCCTGGAGGGGGGTGTTTGGAGACAGGATCTTCACAGCAGGGCATGGTGGGGATGAGAGGCCATGGGTGGGTGTCCATTGAACCAAGAGAGGTCCAGGCTGGACAGAAGGAAAACCTTTCTCCCCACACAGACTGTGGGGCAGGTGGCCCAGAGAAGGTGTGCAATCTCCATCCTTGGAGGCTGCCAAGACCAGGCTGGGCAAGGTCCTGAGCATTTCAGAGCACCCTACTTTGAGATAGCGGTTGGACTGGAGACCTCTTGAGGTCCCTCCCAGCGTGAAATATCCTGTAAGCCTGGGATTTTAATTTTCCCTGAGTGTATAAAGCAACTGTTTCAAATCAATCCTCATTCTTGGATCCCAAAGCCATCTTGTGTAGGTATTTATAGATTCCCTTCTGAGGATGTGGACTCAGACTGGAGATGGAACAGCTGATTCATTTAAAAAAAATATTAAAAAAAAAATAATCGTCATTTTTAGAGGACAAACGTTTGTCCTCTAGTAAAAGTCAAAGCTGTTTTGAAAATTTTCCTCTGTGAAATGCAACCACAGACAGAAGTGACATATATTAACAAATTCTTTTTTTTATTATTTTAATCTGGAAAATTTGCGTACATGGAAATTTCTTTTTCAAATTGGGTAGGTGTTTTTTTTTTTCTTACTGGGTCACTGTAAAGCAAGGAAATGAATCTCCGTGATCATCCCAGGTCTGATAGCTGCTGAGCAGGATCCAGATGTCCTCATAGCTGGCCAGAAACGTTCACCGCAGCTGGGGAGCAGTCCGGGGTGGGGGGATGCTGGTGCATGGGAAGGGGGGAGTTGGTGGTCCTGGGTAGGACTGACCTGCTGGAGAGCAGCTCTGAGAAAAAAGACCTGGGAGTCCTGGTAGACAACAGGACGACCATGAGCCAACAATGTGCCCTTGTGGCCAAGAAGGCCAACGGCATCCTGGGGGCATCAGGAAGAGCGTGACCAGCAGGTGGAGGGAGGTCATCCTGCCCCTCTGCTCTGCCCTGGGGAGGCCCCAGCTGGAGCACTGGGACCAGTTTTGGGCTCCCCAGTTCCAGAAGGACAGGGAACTGCTGGAGAGGGGACAGTAGAGGGCTACAAAGATGACGAGGGACCTGGAGCATCTCTTTTACGAGGAGAGGCTGAGGGACTTGGGGCTTTTTAGACTGGAGAAGAGAAGACTGAGGGAGGATCTGATCAACGCCTGTAAATACTGAAAGGGTGGGTGTCAGGAGGATGGGGCCAGGCTTTTTTTCGGTGACAGGACAAGAGGAAATGGGCACAAACTGGAACACAAGAAGTTCCACCTAAATATGAGGAGGAACTTCTTTCCTGTGAGGGCGGCAGAGCCCTGGAAGAGGCTGCCCAGAGAGGTGGTGGAGTCTCCTTCTCTGGAGACGTTCAAACTCCACCTGGACACGTTCCTGTGCGACCTGCTCTGGGTGGACCTGCTCTGGCAGGGGGGTTGGAGGAGATGATCTCCAGAGGACCCTTCCAACCCCATATCAATCTGTGATTCTGTGACATAGACATGGTCTTCAACAGACAGTAAAACTTCCTGGAGAACACAAGAAATCAGATGTGCAGAAAGCAGTTACAGGGTGTGTCTCCTGCCCATTCCAGCAGGTGTCCTGTTTCCTCAAAGGAGTATTTTAAATGCTTTGTAAAACCTGTTGCTTCACATTAAGCATCGAAAGTGCATTGGTGATGCTGACTCAGCACCACGCTGACAAGCATGTAGAAGCAAATATTTCCTGGAAAAGACACACACAAAGCCACCTCTGTACAAAATGCCCCCAAACGCATGCACAGGTTGTCTTCCAGATGTTCTCCATTTTCATGGTTTGATAAGGAAGACAAAAATCATAGTAAAGCAGCAAAACTGTATTGACACAAGTTTATGGTGACAGGGTGCCATCGCAGCCTGTGTGCCTCTGGGTTCAGGCAGGTGGGATTGTTTTTAATTATTATCTTACAATTTTTTTACCCCCTGTCCAGCAGAGTGTCTTCTTTCCCTGTCAGTGACAGGGGATGGAAAGCTGGGCTCTGTGGCATGGGATGCTGCAGTCCATCCATCCATCATGACAGGGGATGGAAAGCTGGGCTCTGTGGCGTGGGATGCTGCAGTCCATCCATTCTGCCCATCCATCCATCCATCCATCCATCCATCCTTCCATCCATTGGTCCATCCATCCCTCTGTCTGTCCATCTCTGCAGAGCTTGAGACTCACAACCCCCTGCCCCAGGGATGCAGGATCTGCCCATCCATCCATCCATCCATCCATCCATCCTTCCATCCATTGGTCCATCCATCCCTCTGTCTGTCCATCTCTGCAGAGCATGAGACTCGCAACCCCCTGCCCCGGGGATGCAGGAGGCAGGGGCTGCTGTTACTTCTCAGCTCTTTTCTGTAAGGGTTATGGAAAAACAGTGTGGGGAGAAGAGTCATCCCCTCCCCTTCGACTTGTTCCTTCAGCGCTTGGTGCAAGCCAGAGGATTTGAATTCTGAGGAGGAATGGTTAAAATGCTGCCCTCTGAAGGAGATGAGTCTGGCCATGGCAGAGACCCAGGTGCCCCTGAACCCCAAGTAAACAGGTGTGAATGGAAAATTTACTCAAAAATCTGTGCTTTACAGGGGAAAAACTGGCACAGTCGGACTTCATTAAATATTAAATAAACTGAACTGAGCTGGGAGGGCTTATATGACATTGCTAGTGCTTCTGGCAAGTAAACACCCCCCTTCCCTTGATGTGAGCTCTGGATCCCAGCTCCTCTCTGTCCCCTTCCCACCAAAGCAGGGGGGTGACTTCAGAGCCAGAGAAAGGACATCACCTTCTGCAGCCAGCGTGCAGAGAGTGATGGCCTTGGGACTCCCCCTGTGACCACCACCACAATGCCCACCCATGCCCTTGGCTTTCCTCCATGCTGACTCCTGGCATCCGAGCTCCACCAGCTTCTGGGGGCTGAGACCCACCACGAAGTCCCCATCGGCCCTCTCTGTCTCACACTCTCTGTGACATGCTCAGCGCTGTAGGCTGCTGGGTCTTCTGAATTTCTGGAAGCTGAGGCTGTCCTATATTGTATATCTTGGCAGGACATTTAGGAGAACATAACCTGGCTTGCTACCAGTGTGAAAAAACTTGGATTGTAAATTTTTGGTGGGATTTTCTTTTTTGTTTATTTGTTTTTAAACAACTTTCCTCACTGCTTTCCATCAACCAGTGTTGCACACAGATCTTGCTGAATCAAATACTCTGCCGTTGATTTATAACGACCAAAACAATCTACTGGTGCTCACAAAATACGTTGAATCTCGTCAGAGCACAGCTCTGGAATATCTTTAAAACTATTCCCATGTCAACGGCCCCTTCACTTCCCCTCCTCCAGCCTGCGTCTTGTAAAATTAGAAGCAACGACCTTCCAGCCTGGACAGAAAGAGGGATATTGCCTTTCTCTGAAGAAATAAACTCTAAGGGATATCTCAAGTTACTGAGTTTAGGCTAGATCATTTCTTAGAGGTTTGAGGTTAAAAGGCGTAGGGGGGCACTTCTCTGAGACACTGTTGGAGTCCAATATTGATGTGATTATTCACCTGGTGGTTTTCACAGGCCAAAACAATCTACTGGTGCTCACAAAATACGTTGAATCTCGTCAGAGCACAGCTCTGGAATATCTTTAAAACTATTCCCATGTCAACGGCCCCTTCACTTCCCCTCCTCCAGCCTGCGTCTTGTAAAATTAGAAGCAACGACCTTCCAGCCTGGACAGAAAGAGGGATATTGCCTTTCTCTGAAGAAATAAACTCTAAGGGATATCTCAAGTTACTGAGTTTAGGCTAGATCATTTCTTAGAGGTTTGAGGTTAAAAGGCGTAGGGGGGCACTTCTCTGAGACACTGTTGGAGTACAATATTGATGTGATTATTCACCTGGTGGTTTCCACAGAATCACAGATTCACATGGGATTGGAAGGGTCCTCCGGAGATCATCTCCTCCAACCCCCTGCCAGAGCCTCTCCCAGGGCTCTGCCACCCTCACAGGAAAGAAGTTCCTCCTCATGTTGAGATGGAACTTCTCATATTCCAGTTTGTGCCCATTTCCTCTTGTCCTGTCAAGTCTCTAGTCTTGGGGGAGGACAGGTATCTGCCAACTTGCCATTTTCATGTGGCTGAGTGATCACGAAAGACAATCTCACACTTCAATCACCCTTTTCCAACCTTTGAGGACTCAGTGTAGCTCTAACAGTTGGCAGGGATTTATTTATTTATCCATTGGGTTGAGTCTCCACCCGTCCTCTACGTGCTCCAGGCTCAAGTTGGGTTCATCAGCTTTCCAGCTCTGGCCAGGAGCTGAGGAAAACACACACAGACCTGCAGAGCAGCGGCAGGGAGCTGCAGGGCTGACTTGATCTTCCCCAGACGCTGTTATTAGTGTCTCACAACTGCTGAGCTCTGGGCTCATCATCTCGGGGGCATTCAGAGCTCTGGGCGCATGTCCTCATGGCCAGGCTGGGTGTTCGTCTCCTGAATTTGCCTCCTGCCCTTCTCTCCCTCCAGCTCCCCTGTCTCTGGGGGGGGTCTCTTCGGTGCCTGGCAGGCTGGGTGTTCATCTCCTGAATTTGCCTCCTGCCCTTCTCTCCCTCCAGCTCCCCTGTCTCTGGGGCGTCTCTTTGCTGTCTGGTCTGGTGCTCCTGGGGCTCCGGAGATGCTCTTTCATCTTTTTTCCTCTTTCTCTCAGTCTCTCCGACCATAAAGCTCCACCAGCCACCTCCCTGAGGGGGGGGTGTGCTCTGCCTGGGCACACGGGGCGTTGCTTTTAAGATCTCTGAAGAAAAGTGTGTGTGTATTTTTCATATCTGGCTTTAAAAAGTTCCTTCCCCTGTTTCTGGGGAACTTCCAGGCTGCTGGGCTGGGCTGAGGAAGGTGGATGCAGCCCTGGCCAGGTCATTCATGCCTAATCAATATTTTTAGGCACAGAATCACAGAATCACATGGGGTTGGAAGGGACCTCTGGAGATCATCTCCTCCAACCCCCTGCCAGAGCAGGTCCACCCAGAGCAGGTCCCACAGGAAAGTGTCCAGGTGGGGTTTGAATGTCTCCAGAGAAGGAGACTCCCCCACCTCCCTGGGCAGCCTGTCCCTTTTGTTGCTTCATTGCCTTTTGGTTACCAGCACACACTACTCCAAGCTTTAAAAATCTGAGCTTTGGCTCACACTCCTGCGGCAGTATTTTAACCCTTCCACCCTTATTCAGATTTTAATTTACTCTTTTTTTTTTTTAAATTGCTAAAAGCTTTCAGCTGCATTGTGGCTCTGGCTCCCCTCCCCATGCCCCCAAATTCCCACCTGGAGCAGCCCTGAGAGCTCCAGGTTTCCTCCTGTGAGATGCTGGTTCCACATCTCCATCCTGGCTGGCACTGGGGACACGCACCATGATACGGTGCCAGGTTTGTAAAGGGGCTGCTTTTGGGAGACTGAGGAAAATGGGAAAAAAGTAGCTCAAAAAGGCAAAATTTTAAAAGAAGGCAAAGAATGTCATGTAGAGGGAAGATGGGGGAGAAATGGGATGAGATTATCCGGATGGAAAATTTCGAGCCGCTCTACCATAATTGGTATTTATGAACTAGGGGAGCGAGCGCCTGTTTGCGGGTTAGATGGGGGATGTTTGGTGTCATAGCAACTGGCCGGCTGCTAAATAATCAATATCGGGCACGTAAATAAAGGCAGGGACTGGTGGGCAGCCCCAGCTCCCCCGGGCTCCAGCGCTGCCCTGCCAAGAGATGGATAAAGCTGCGTAAAGCCAGCTACCCAGGGCAATCTGGAGAGGCGGTTGTAATCTCGTTAAATCTGTTCGTATCCCCGTGTCTGCAGGGGCTGCCCAGCTGATGGATTTGGGTGGCAGCTGGTTTTTTAAAGGGCCTTTAATATTTCAAGTTCTGGGTGCGGACGCAAAGCGCCCGTAGCTTCAGCCCCCCATCGCTGGTGATTTGTGAGACAGGTCACCCTCTGATTTCAAAGAGGGGTTATTAAGAAGGGGTTAAGCAGGGAGGGGAGTCGGGAGATGGGGGAAGAGGGGTGGGAGCGGGATGGGGGGACACCAGCAGCCCCAGGTGTAATTAACCCCGTAGGGAGCAGTGGGAACGCTCGGGTCCCGCATTCTCCCATGCGCAGCAGGATAACTCATTAACCTCAGGAGACTCGTTTTAAAAGCTTTATGGTCGGTTTCTGCAGAAAATAAAATACATGGCTTAAGTAGTCTGAGCTCTCGGGGGGAGAATATACTACTATTCCCTAAAAGTTCTGTTTTAAAAAATCACAAAATTGGGGTATAGCCAGGGTATTGCTTTGGCTGTTGGAATGAAGTCAGAGGAATGACCTCTCTCCTCTTTTATTTGCCTGATTTAACAGGAATGTTTCCTGTCCAACAGGATCCGGTCCCCAGCGGCTCCTGGGGGGCCTGGCCGTGGGTCCTTGTGGGGACAAGTTCTGGAGGAATCTCCCTGGGAGAAGGCACAGCCACCACGATGGAGAGTCCTGGGGTTTTCCTGTCCCCAAAAAAGGAAGGGTGATCCCAGGGAAGCGTCCCCCCACCCTCTCTGCCACGGGAATCCTCCATCCCATTAATCACCACCCTCCTTGTTTCCAGAGCCTTTCATCCTGTGGCTTTGGAGGCTCCTGCCAGCAGCCCAGGTCAAGTTGTTCCTTGGTCGTTTGTACAAGCACTATAAATTTGGGGTGTTTTCTGCACGTATCTTTAGTACGTGGCTGGAGCTGGGGGGGGCTCACTCTGCCCCTGGCAATGTCTATCAGGAATATCAGTGTTCTTCTTAGAAGTTATCTCTTTTAATTTTATATTTACTTTTATTTTTTATATTTACTTCTATTTTTTATGCTTATTGATATACTTTATATTACTTGCTTAATGCACAGCACCTCATTCTAGTTACAAGGGGAAGGGGTTTCAAGCCCTCTTCCCCTCCCCTGCTCTGCCACGCAGGGCACTGCTGGCCACAGCATGGTACCCTGCTTTCAGTATATCACACTATGGCTGGTAGAATTCATATTTCTAGGGACTAGTTGGCCAGATGGGCTCTCCTACTCGTATCTTCAGGGTTTGATTTTTGCTTAATGCACAGCACCTCATTCTAGTTACAAGGGGAAGGGGTTTCAAGCCCTCTTCCCCTCCCCTGCTCTGCCACGCAGGGCACTGCTGGCCACAGCATGGTACCCTGCTTTCAGTATATCATGCTATGGCTGGTATAATTCATATTTCTAGGGACTAGTTGGCCAGATGGGCTCTCCTACTCGTATCTTCAGGGTTTGATTTTTTTAAAATTCTTTTTTTTTTTTTTTTTTTAAAGAAGCAAACCTCAAGCCCAGAGCGATGGTAACAGCCAATGTGCCTTTGGTCCCCAAGCAGGGAACGCCGTGCTGGTGGACACTGGCTGTTGGCCACGGCGCCAGAAGTGCTGCTGCTGTTTCGCAAGCGCTTTGTGTTTGCAGCAGCATCACTCACGCGGGATGAAAAGGAGCTAAATTCCCCGATGAGGTCTCTGGATGCAGTCACTGCACTAACAGAATCACAGAATCACATGGGGTTGGAAGGGACTTCTGGAGATCATCTCCTCCAACCCCCTGCCAGAGCAGGTCCACCCAGAGCAGGTTGCACAGTCTCCAGAATGTCTCCAGAGAAGGAGACTCCACCACCTCCCTGGGCAGCCTCTTCCAGGGCTCTGCCACCCTCAAAGTGAAGAAGTTCCTCCTCATGTTGAGGAGTTGGAACTTCTCATGCTCCAGTTTGTGCCCATTTCCTCTTGTCCTGTCCCTGGGCACCACTGAGAAATGACTGGCTCCATCCTCCTGACACCCACCCTTTAAGTATTTATAAGCATTGATCAGTTCCCCCCTCAGCCTTCTCTTCTCCAGACTAAACAGACCCAAGTCCCTCAGCCTCTCCTCGTAAGGGAGATGCTCCAGGTCCCTTAATCATCTGCCTGAAACGTTCTGGACACGTTCTGCAGCCCCACATTTCCCACAGGCAGCCCCAGATCAGTAACGAGTTTCCCCACGGAAATTAGAGAAGTAATGAGGGTTTGAGAAAGGCTGGAGAGAAACTCTGGGGGAATGCTGAGTGCTGAGGTTTGGGATGGATATTAGGAAAAAAATTCTTCCCCAAAAGGGTTGTGAAGCCTTGGCAGAGGCTGCCCAGGGCAGTGGTGGAGTCGCCATCCCTGGAGGGATTTCAAAGCCGGGCAGAGGTGGTGCTGAGGGACATGGGTCAGTGGGGGTTTGGGCAGTGCTGGGTTGGTGGTTGGACTGGATGGTCTGGAAGGTCCCTCCCAACCCAGACCATTCCATGATTCCATGGGGAAACCAGGTGCTGTCCCGGGGGGGCTGTGGTGGTGCTGAGGGACATGGGTCAGTGGGGGTTTGGGCAGTGCTGGGTTGGTGGTTGGACTGGATGGTCTGGAAGGTCCCTTCCAACCCAGACCATTCCATGATTCCATGGGGAAACCAGGTGCTGCCAGTATAAGCCTGGGGCTGCCCTGGGGGGGCTGCGGGCAGGGTCCTGGCACAGGGGTCCCACAGGGTGCTGCTCCAGGGTCTTATCAGTGCAGTGCTTCATTAAACACATCAAAGCTTCCCTTGTACACTAAAGGCCATTCCTTCCTGCACTGCACAGGAAATTAATAGATGTGTTTTGAAAAATACACTTCAGTTAATATTTAATGCTATGTTTGAAAGCGAAAATGAAAAAAAAATACGATTTATCTTTCTTTGCTGCTTACAATACTGGTTTAATTTCAATCTGCAAACACTTACAATAAAAGAAACACCTTTCAGATTGCTTTCCTTGGAATTAGCAATAGATTTGTATGGGTAAACAAACTCTTTATGTTCTCTGAAGCTGTAGAAATCAGCCTAATGGAATAATTCAGCTTAGCAGTGCCTGAATTTTCCAGCCCCCCAAAAGCATTAGGTTGCTTTGAAAGCATGTGAGTGTTTAAATGTAAAAGCCAATGTCTGTAGGACTCCCCTGGGTCAGTCTGGCCTCCCTCCTGAAGTGTGGTGAGGTCGGGAGGAGCAGGGTCCCCATGGAGCATCCTGGTGCCCATCCAGCATTTATGGACAGACACAAAGCATTAGCTATTGAATAATACTGCAAAAAACCTGTGTGATGCTCTAGTGAGGGACGTGGAAACTAAAATAATCAATAGGGGTGTGTGAAAATAAATGAGAGATGTGGCAGTCATGCACCTAAGGTACGTGCAGGACATGGTGAAGGCAACGGCTGGAGGGACCGTAGCAGGAGCATCTTCTGCCACACACCCTGAAATCTCTGGTTCATCCCCTCCAGGACCCGGGAAGATGCCTCACCAAGGGCCAGCATTTCTCATTCTCCAGTGGACTGGGTGGATGTAAAACACTAGTTTACTAGAGTACCTCCTACTTGGATCTGGAGGTAGATTTGGAAGCTACACAGAGCTACGAAATAAGTAGATTTTCTGATTTGGGAGGTAGATTTGGTGGTGGTGGGTTTTTTTTCATTTTTTAAGGGTTTTTTTCTCATAGAATTGTCTTGATTGGAAGGGACCTTTAAGATCATCTAGTCCGACCATCAACCTAACTGATTAAAAAAAACCAAACAACTAAACCAAAAGAAAACCATACAAAAGAACCCCACACATCACTAAACCACGTCTCTAAGCTCTATGTCAACCCAGCTTTTGAAAACCTCCAGGGATGGTGCCTCAACCACTGCCCTGGGCAGCCCATTCCAAGGCTTAATAACTCTTTTCGTGGAAAGCCCTGGGCAGCTCATTCCAAGGCTTAATAACTCTTTCCGTGGAAACATTTTTCCTAATATTCAATCTGAACCTCCCCTGGCACAATTTGAGGCCATCTCAGTGACAACTGCTGTTGTGACAGTCACGGCTTACACTACTAGCTCAAGCCTTTCCAGTTTGGGGTTCCCTAAGGAGAAGTTCTTCTGAAGTGCCTTGCTGCCATCCCCTTTATGGCTCTTCTGGTGGACCTTTCCCACCTGGGTAGTTTATACAAGGCAGCCCTGTGGTGTCTCAGGTGCTCCCCACCATTCCCCGCAGCACCAAAGAGAGGGATGTTTCTCCCTCTCTGCCTCTCCCTCAGCTATTGCATTTCTTTTTTCTTTGCAAGTAGAATCAACCAAACTACCACATGCTCAATATTCAAATGTTTTTTCCTCCCCTCTACCCTAAAGCAGCAGCTTTCTAGGAAGGAGAGCCCCTTTTAGTGGGAAAGAAGGGAACAAAAGCCCCATGGTTTCAGAGCTGCTGGGACCTTGCTGTGGGGACATGGGAATTCCAGAGGGAATTAGCAGGGGGATGTCCTGCTGCTGGTAAAAGGGTCTCAGGGCACCCTGTGTGTGTCCTCCCACACACACCAAAGCTTGTAGGAGGGATGTCAGGAGGAGCCAAGCCCGGCTCTGACCTCCGGCGGGTCCTGCGTGGGATGGTAATTAATGACCAGCCTTTCCCTTGCACAAGCAGCACCCCGGCCCCTGCCAGGCTCTGTTAGGAAACATCTCCAGGATTTCAGCAAAGATCCCTCTGAGGAGCTTTGCCAAAGTAACATTGCGTCCTGGAGGAAAAGGGTTGCTGACAAACAACCCTAAAATGAAAAACAAACTTTACCCACCTCCAGCAAACGCCCCTGAAAGACACACAGAGGTTATTCCTCCAGCTGTGCTGTGTCTCACCGGGCTGACGTGCCCCAAGCTTCTCCCACAGGTCACCTGTGCCAGCCAAACTCCCAGCAAAACCAGCTGGGAAAGCTTTGGGAAGTGAATATAAGCACCAATAAAGTTTGCTGTCAAAGCAGAGAACTAGGACACCTGAGAATTGGGACACCTGGGAGGCTCCAGGTGGGACCTGATGGTGCTTTATCTGCCTGTGGGGCTTTTGCTGTGGCTGCTGGATACAAAACTGGGAGGAAGCTGGTGGGAAGGTGGTACCTGGCACCCCAGTGCTGGCATCTCCAGCTCTCTGGTTGTGTGTAGCACGTGGTTATAACCGGGTCCAAACTCAGGGATCTTTGCACGGGTGAACAGAAGTGCTTTGGAATTAAAGCTCCTGGCTGCTGTGCTGCAACTGGCTGGTGACAGGGACAGCCAGGAGGGCTGGAGTGGGTGCTCCTGTGGCTGGGAGCTGTGGTGAAACCTCACTGTCTGCTGTGGTACACCAGCCCTTGGCATCCCAGTCCTATCCCGTGGCACCCCAGCCCCATCCCATGGCACCCCATCCCTTGGCACCCCAGCCCTTGGCATCCCAGCCCCATCCCGTGGTACCCCAGCCCTTGTCATCCCAGTCCCATCCTGTGGTACCCCATCCCATGACATCCCAGCCCCATTCCATGGCACCCCATCCCCATCCCATGGCACCCCAGCCCTTGGCATCCCATCCCGTGGCATCCCAGCCCCATCCCATGGCACCCCAGTCCCATCCCATGGCACCCCAGCCCTTGGCATCCCATCCCGTGGCATCCCAGCCCCATCCTGTGGCACCCCAGCCCTTGGCACCCCATTCCATGGCATCCCAGCCCCATCCCGTGGCACCCCAGCCCTTGGCACCCCAGCCAAGGAGGGATGTGCCCCTGGCACGCCGACTCTTGCACTCTCACCACTCTTTCCCAACGCCGGCGGCGGTGCCGGCAGCTCCCAGTCCGGGAAAGGTCGTGCCCAGTGCGACCAGTCTCGAGAGACCTGGTGCCGGGAACACAGACGGGGAATGTCTAAGGGGAGAGCCTGAGAGAGCTTCAGCCCTCCTCTGCTGCTAGCAGTGTGAAATCTCACAAACCCCCCTCCTAATTCCGGTTACCAGCTTGTATTTTCCTGGACTACTGCTTGCCCCAGTTATTTTGGGAAAGAAAAGGGCAACAGGATGCTGTGATATTTCATAGAGTCATAGAATCACAGAGTGGTTTGGGTGGGAAGGGACCTTAAGGACCACCCAGTCCCACCCCTGAAGGCCTCCCACCAGAGCAGGTTGCTCCAAGCCCCTCCCAACCTGGCCTTGAACCCCTCCATTTCTAAACAAAATCAATTTCTAAATGTTTATTTTGTCAATAAAGAGCAGTCGGTGCCCCCTCCCAATTCTGCTCACTTGAAGGTGGGGACAGGAGCAGAAAAAGAGGGCAGGCACAGAAGAGGAGTGGGGACTTGTAGAGGAAAATATTTTCCAAACCTGACTTTTTTCCTTCTTTTAAATAGGGTTTTGACCCATGCTGCAGTCACTGAGCATCTCCTGCAGCCGATGGGTGGTAGGATGGGTGACGAGCCCGTGGGTGACGAGCTGTGTGTGAGAATTATCTGGTACCTTTGCTTCTGAACAGCAACGAGTCAGAAACAAGAGAGCAGCACCTCCAAAAGTATGCCCTGAGACATATTTAAAGTGAGGGTTAAATGTAAGAAAATCTTTCCAGGCCAAAATCCAACAAAAATTTGGATTTCAGTTCCCGTCATGGAAAAAAAACAGTCCTAAAGCCCTGATTTTCTGTCAGGAATGGCAGCGGGCTGAGGAACACCTTCTGGTGATGCCATTGGGAGCTGCTGGTGGGGGGGTCGGTCCTGAAGCAGGCAGCGTTTGTCCACAATGTGCAATTCCTGCCCAGACACCCCCGGAGATGGAGGAGAGGAGCTGGGGGGGTGGGTGTCCCGGGTTTTCCTCCTTCTGCCTCCCAAGGCAGGTGCTGGGGGGGAGCCTGGGGATGGAGAAATTACCTTGGCAATGGCAGTCAGATGGCAGGGTGAAGCTAATGGGTTTATTTTGTTTAATGCGCTAATTGAAGCGATTTGTTAATGTTCTGTGCAAAACCAGGGGGAAGTTTGCCCCACTGTCTGCCCATAAACAGCAGGGATGAGCACGCTTCAGCTGAGCGGTGCCAGCTGGGTGCTCCCAGCTCAAAGGGCAGCCCCACCTCAGCAGTAATGGGCTCATTCAAACACATTGAGAGGTACTAAATTGCAAAAAAATAAATAAATTTAAAAAAATCAATCATCACTATTTCTTTGAACTCGGGTACTTTTCCCAGAAGGAAGGCTCTGCCTGGTCTGGGCAGACCCTGACCTCCTCTGGTGGCTGGGATTGAGGAGTGGTGGCAGTTGGACCCCTGGGGTTCCACCAGAGCAAATCCCAATAAATCACCCCGTTTCTGCAGGCTCGGGGCCACAATGAACACGAGAGGCAGGTGCACAAGCAAATGGTCTGTTTGCTTTCCGGTTTTATGAACCGGAGAGCTTTCCTGGGAAACCCGAATGGCTTTCTGGGTTTAGAGCTGTGTTTCTGCAGATCCATGGGTTGGGGGGGGCATCCAGGGCAGCCACAGGGAGAGCACCGACTGGGTCGGGGACAGATCCATGGGGTCTTTCCTCATTTCTTTATCAGGATTGCTCCAGGTCCTGTCAAAATCCTCAAAATCCTCCCCATCCCTCTGCCGTGGCGTGTTGGATAATTTCAGAATTACCTCTCAAGGTGGCATAAACCAAGGATAACCTGGGCCCAGGCAGCTCGGGAGCCTTCTGGTGAAGTAGGAAATTCCAGTGTAACTGGTCCCACGGTAAGGGGGGACCCTCCTGGGGTGCCCCAGGGAAGGAGGGTGCAGGGGGCACGGTGGGGACACAGCCCCTGCCTGAAACGAGACCTCCCCCCGGCACAGGGCGATATCACTGCCAAATGTTCTGCAAATTATTAACCAGCCTTTCCCAAATCGCTGTGGGGGTTTCTGTGCTCCCATGTGACCCCCACCCAATGTCCCCCCGGGTGGGTGTTGCAGCCCAGACCCCCCGGTGTGGGCACAGGGAGCTGTGGAGTGATCCCTGCAGGGAGGCAGGAGGTGGGACACAGGAATTGAGCGGTGCTGACTCAGGTAGGACACACATTCCCCAATAAAACAGGTCCCTGGCATTCACCTTGCTCTCCAGAGCGTGTCACAACGTCAGATTTACCTGTTGGGACACAGGCGGGTGGTTTGTAGGTGCTGTGAAATATCCCTGCTGGGACCACTGAAGGCTTCACAAAGAGCCACCATCCACTGTTGTGACCTCATCTGGAGTGAAAAATACCAAGCAAGGAAACACAAAGAGGGCTGGCCAGCACCCCACAGCTGACCAGCACCCCACCGCTGACCAGCATCCCACCGCTGACCAGCACCCCACAGCTGACCAGCACCCCACAGCACCCCTTTTGCACCTACCCCGGGTCACTGCCAGCAGGGAACTGCTCGGGGCTGGCTCCCATCCCAGCAGGATGGCTGGGGACACCGGTGACAGGGCTGCCCAGCCACGGTGACCCTGTCACTGGGTCCTTGTGCAGAATAAATCCCTGGGCACGGCTGGGATTTAGGGTCTCCTTCACTTACCAGCGTGTGATGGGGATGGGGATGATGGGGATGAGGGTGAGGATGGGAACGATGGAGGTGGGGACAGGGACAATGGGGGATGCTCTCTGGGACAAGCCACTTGTCGGGGCGCTTCACCAAAGCCCTCGGTGTGGGCTGAGCTGGGAGAGGGATTTACCCCGACGTAGAGGGTTTTTACCCCGTGCAGTGAGGAGGAAGGTGGGGAGCATCCCCCTGGGCAGGGGAAGGCAGGATGCTGTCCACCCCCTGGCTTCAACCCAGCGTCCACTTTGAAATGTGGGCATCTCCTCTGGGAACAGCACTGCTTGGAGCAGCAATGTTGTTTTATCCCGAGCGCTGAGAGCCCGGGGTGTGGGGGGGAGTGCAGCGTGAGCCTGTAATTTGGTTTTACTGTAAACGGGATAAACGTATCTGAGCAGCTGAATAAAACCCATCGATAACGGGCAGTGGCCGCGTAGCCCGGTAAAATATCAGCTGAATTATTAACTTTGGCATTGTTACTGTAATCAGACTAATTTATTGACATAGCTGCTATAATAATTCATTCTTAGATAATTCTGCTCCTTCAACGTGTAGGAGGGGAAGGGAGCCAAACCCCGCCGGGGGGGTTTTTGTAATCGTGTTTTTAAAGGGAGAGAGGGTGGGGGGAGAGGCAAACACAGCTTGTGGGGCACTTGGCACCCTTTCTGGTTTTGTTTTTCCCCCGAATGGATGTGCACAGGCTGGCAGCAGCCCTGAGGGTTCTGTCTGTGGGATAAAAGCAGTGCCAAAGCGGGTGGTGGGGAGCGCGGGGCGTCAGACCCCAGCCCTGCCTGGCTTGGGCTGGCACCGCAGAGGGTCCCACAGCCACGGGCTGGTCCAGCTCACACCACGCACCCCGTCCTGCTTGGAGCAACACGGCACTCCTTTCTCTGCCAGTGATTTCACTTTTCAAACAAGGTCTCTTCCAATGCCTGGGAAAACTGCACTTTTAGAAGAGTCCAGTGTCTGAACTGGTGACAATATTTCCTGTACAGCCAGCTCTGGGGGGCAGGTTCCAAGGTCTCAGTGTTTTCCAGCTCCCCGGGTGCGAGGATGAGGAGGAGCGAGACCCGGGCACTTGCCCCAAGCTGCCAACAGGGTTATTTCATACCATGAACGGCACCGTCCAGAGAAATCAGACAGTTTGCTGAGGAGTTCTCTCTCTCTGTGTCTCTCCCTGGATGGCTGGGACCCTGAGAACCCCCTGCCCCGGAGCCCTGAGCCCTTCCCTCCCTCCCGAAGCCGCAGCGCTCGCAGGGTCCCACACGGGCTGTCCCTGCGGGGAGGGCACGGCTTCTGCTGGGGAATGGGCTGGGGACGGGCCTGGGGGGTTTGATATCCATATCGGGATCAATACTGGTTCTTTAGTGTTACTAATGTTAATTATCTAGTCTTATTCTATTAAATCTGCGTATATTTCAACCCTTGGGTTTCCTTGTTTTTCCCCGATTCCCCTTCCCAGGTGGGGAGGGCTCATCAGGTGAGACAATCATTGTCCAAACAACAAATATAAATTGTTGTGGTTGTTCAGACCACAGCAGCTGGCCCAGCTCACACCAGGCACTGGTGCGTGTGGCTCTGCCATTCCCTGTCCCAGCCCGGCGTGGGAAGCAGGAGCCTGGACGAGCTGCCGTTCCCAGACAGCCAGGTCTTTTAATTATTATTACTAACCGGCGCTTTAGTTGCCATTAATAGCCTGCGGCAGCTCCTCCTGCCCTCAGCCCAGGCCAAGGACTGGCACCAGGTTGGGCACCAGCCGCCCCAGCCCTTCTCCTGGCCCCAGGAGCCACCATGGGCTGGAAGGAGGCAGCTGAGGTGGCCACCAGCTGTCACCACTGGCCCTGGGGACACTCGGGGACATGGCTCGGGGTGGACGTGGAGAAGGAGGCGGGCAGGAAGGGCAGCCTGGGCATATGCTCTCCAGTGTTTGAGTGTTGCTGCCCCATGGATTTGTTTATCCCGGGATAAATTCTCCCGGGCTCTTGGCAGCCTGTAGGCGGGCTCATTAAGCCGAGGCTCTGCGTGGCTGCCTGCGGGTGGCTGGAGATGTTGTCTCCACCGTGCCCAGCCCAGGCGCCAAGGACCACAGCACCCAGACCACTCCTCGGAGCAATTAAACCCGGGCTTGGAAGCCAAAAATCTTGGCTTCTGAGTCTTAAAATACCAGCTGCAGATCCTGGGCTGGATTTTGCAGCATCTGCTGTGTTCGTGTCCATCGCCTGCTGGCAGCAGGACACGGGTGGGATTGGCTGGTGATGGGTGGGCAGGCAATGCTCTGGGGACACCATCAGAAGGACATGGAGCTGCTGGATGGGGCCAGAGGAGGCTACGGAGATGCTGGGAGGGCTGGAGCCCCTTTGGTGGGAGGGGGGGCTGAGAGAGTTGGGGGGGTTCAGCCTGGAGAAGAGAGGGCTCCGGGGAGACCTTCCAGCCCCTTCCAGTCCCTAAAGAAGGGGGGCTCCAGGAAAGCTGGGGAGGGACTCTGGATGAGGGAGGGGAGCCCTAGGAGGAGGGGGAAGGGTTGGACCCTGCAAGAGGGGAGATGGAGCTGAGATGTGGGGAAGAACTTCTTGGCTGTGAGGGTGGTGAGACAGGAGGTGCCCTCCTGCTCCCAGCACAGGAGATGTCACTGTGGGTGCAGTCCCTACAGGTCCCCTGTCCCGCTGGTGGCACCTCTGGGCTGGTCACCACTGGAGCCACCTCCACTCCCACAAGGTCCTTCTGTGCTCCATGAGCACGTGTGCTGCTCTGTCACCCTTGGGGAGGACACGGCAGCCTCGGCAGGGGACAAGAAGGACAATACATTCTCGCCCTTGATAATGTAAGTTTATCTGGAGTTTTAATCTGCTGGGTGGCTTTATCGCTGCTCTGACTGTGCCATGGGGCTGGCATGGCCACCAGCCCGGGCTGTTCTGATGCCAGCCAAGCTGAAAGGACGTTCTTCAGCGAGGCAGGGATCATTTTATTATTGATACTGTTATGGCTTGGGTAAAACATCATCATTAAAGGGCTCCAGCTGAAGTTTGTGCCTGTGGAGGTAACGAGGCTTTTTTCTGCTGACGAGGGAAATGTAATGGAGGGAGCAGTAATTTGCAGGGTCTGTAGCCTCATCCCATCTGCCCGCCAAGGACCTTCAGAAGATCAAGAGCAGCAGCATGAAAGGGATAGCAGGGGGAGAAACCTGATTATTCCCAGGCTAAATCATTTATTTCCGGAGTCTTTTGACACGTCCAATCTCTGTAAATTAGCGACTCTCCCCTCTTCATTAGACACAAGGTAATAGCACAGATTTAATAGAAAAATGGGCAACGTTTGAAGGCCAGGAAGGGCAGTGAGGAGGTTTAGTGCCAGAGGGGACAGGAGGCGTTTGCGTGTTTCATGGATCTCGTGGTGGGAGAGACGGGGAAGCTGGAGAGATGGGACAAAACCTTGCCCAAATGTGGGCAAAGGGTTTTGGACTCTGTTCTCCAAAGCCAGGGAACTGCACATACATCAGGCAAAATCCAGCTGATCCCAACCTGTCACACAAACCATCCGTTGCTGGGAATTAAGTCTTCACACTCTTAAGGTCACTCCAAAAGTGGGTGTATGCTTCTGCAAGCCCAAGAGCCTTTATAAACGCTGAATTTATTTTTCCTTCAGGACACGTGCGATAACTGTGTCCCCCCCCGAGCAACCGGCCCTTGACGGGAGGACGGGGTTTGTTAAATCACTGTGTTTACAAAGAGCCGCAACAGCCGGGGCTGCTCGCCTGCCCTACAATTTATTATCAAAACAAAGCGGCCCAAAATATAAATACGTTGTCTTTTATAAAATGCATTTGAACATATTTAACATATTTTATATTCAGAGCAGCCGACCAAAGGGAGGGCTGGGTTTCTGCGCATCCCCTGCCGGTCCCGGGGCCCTCCCACAGCGCTCTCCGCTTCAGGGAGACGCCGGCAGCGACGAGCCGGGTTAATTCGGGAGTTAATTCTCCCTTGGGCTTCATTCCTGAGTCATTTGCAACGTTCAGAGGACGACCAGCCCTTGATGAAGCCGGCCAGGGGACTGCCACCAGCTGGGCTCAGCCAGACAGGGCCTGGATCTACAGAGGGAACTGCAAACCATCCGCCCCCACCAGCCTCTCGGGGGGCTTTCTCTTCGGCGTGCCTGGGGGGCGCTTCCAAAAGCAGTTAAATCCCCACAGAAATGGAAAATTTCTGTTTGAGTTTCCCAGGAGGGATGGAAACAGGGAGGAAAATGGAGTAGGGGACGGGGAGGGGGGGATGTTGGCTAAAATACACCCCTCGTTAGTGCTGCCAGGTGTGCGGTGGGACCACCATCAGGTGTGTGTCCATGGCAGTGGTGCTGAGGAACCCTGGGGGGCACCATCCCTGGAGGTGTTCAAAAGATGGGTTGATGTGGTCTTCAAGAACATGGTTTAGTGGTTTTTTGGATTTTTTTTTCATTGCTTATTTCTTTTTTTTTTTTTTTGTCAGAGTTAGGTTGATGGTTGGATTAGATGACTTTGAAGGTCCCTTCCAACCAAGAGTTAGGTTGACAGTTGGATTAGATGACCTTGAAGGTCCCTTCCAACCTCAACGATTCTATGATTGTATGATTCTATGATAAAAGGAGCAGCTGGTCAATTTATAACCGGTCGTTCTCAAGTGAAGCAGCAGCAGAACAGTGAGATGGGGCTCAGCTGCCACCTCAGGGAGAGCAGGAAGAAATTCCTTACTGTGAGACCCTCACTGCCCAGGGATGGAGGGGCAGGTGGGAAACCACCACTGGCTTCCCCAGGGCTTGCCCCCCCGAGGGATGTCCCCCAGGGATGTGTCCGGGGGCAGCTCCCGGGGCAACTCTTCCTCTGGGTGAACACCTCCTCCAGGGAGCCCCAGCGGGAGTCGAGCCTGGAAAAGGCACTTTACATCCCAGCAAAGCGCCTGTAACTCTGGGCAGAGACTCGTGCATCTCGAAAATGCTGTTTCTCCCCACAGAGCACATTTTTGGGGAGCTTTCTGCTGTCTCTGGGCAACCAGACCTATCGGCTCTCGCTCTTCCTGCTGCTGTTCGAGATAGAATAGATTTGCTTTCTGTGGTTTCATCACAATCGTTCCACGGCCTCTTCAATGCTCTCTTGCAGTTTGCTTTTTCTTTTTTTAACATAGATTCTTTGCTGGTTTTGTTTATTTTTTTATTTATTTTTTTAACTGAGCACAAATTAGCTGATAAAGTTCGAAGCTCAGTGGCTCTGAGGCTGGATGGAGAGGTGTTACCTCCTTGGTGTGTGGGACTTGTGCCGGGAGCGGGGCTGCGGCGAGGGCTGAGCACCCAGAAAGCCCATTTCTCAGCAGCACCAGCACTGAGGTTCTTCAGCCTGGAGAAGAGAAGGCTCCGGGGAGACCTTCCAGCCCCTTCCAGTCCCTAAAGAAGGGGGGCTCCAGGAAAGCTGGGGAGGGACTCTGGATGAGGGAGGGGAGCCCTAGGAGGAGGGGGAAGGGTTGGACCCTGAAAGAGGGGAGATGGAGCTGAGATGTGGGGAAGAACTTGTTTGGTGGGAGGGTGGTGAGAGCCTGGCCCAGGTTGGCCAGAGAAGCTGTGGCTGCCCCATCCCTGGAGGGGTTCAAGGGCAGGTTGGAGGGGGCTTGGAGCAACCTGGTGTGGTAGGAGGTGTCCCTGCCCAGGGCAGGGGGTGGAATTAAATGATCTTCAAGGCCCCGTCCAACCCAAACCATTCTGTGATTCTCAGATTCCAGGATAAGGCGTGTTCCCGTGAGCCCCAGCTGCAGGAGAGGTTGATTTACACCATAAACAGGTCTCTGCCCTTGGGTCCCAAACACAGGGACACTTTACCCAGATCTCCTTTTTCCAGGAGAGTGTCCTCTCAGGACAGTAGCCAAGAAAAGTGAAAATTGCATGAAGTCTTTTCCTGTTTCTCTTCTGAAGTGTAAAAAAACCGAAGTAAGATAATGTGGCCAACGTGGCTACCAACATCCTGGCCCGTGTCAGGACCAGTGTGACCAGCAGGACTGGGGCAGTGACCGTCCCCCTGGACTGGGCACTGGTGAGGCCCCACTTCAAGTTCTGTGTCCAGTTTTGGGCCCCTCACAACAGGAAAGACCTTGAGGGGCTGGAGTGTGTCCAGGGAAGGGCAACGGAGCTGGTGAGGGGTCTGGAGCACAAGCCTTGTGAGGAGAGGCTGAGGGAGCTGGGGGTGTTCAGCCTGGAGAAAAGGAGGCTGAGGGGAGGCCTTCTCGCTCTCTCCAACTCCCTGAAAGGAGGGGGTAGCCAGGGGGGGTCAGTCTCTTCTCCCAAGGAACAGGCCATGGGACAAGAGGAAATGGCCTCAAGTTGTACCAGGGGAGGTTTAGGATGGATATTGAGGAAAAATTCTTCACCCAAAGGGCTGTGAAGCCTTGGCAGAGGCTGCCCAGGGCAGTGGTGGAGTCCCCATCCCTGGAGGGATTTCAAAGCCGGGCAGAGGTGGTGCTGAGGGACATGGGGCAGTGGGGGTTTGGGCAGTGCTGGGTTGGTGCTTGGACTCCATCATCTGAAAGGTCCCTTCCTACCCCGATCATTCTAGGTTCTATGTAAAGAACATTTGCTATGGGACACCCTTGGCCAGTTGTCCTGCCATGGTGTCTCAGGCAGGAGTGACCCAGGAAACGGAGACCGGCTTTTCTGCCGAGCGTTTATTCTGACGGATACAGCACACACTGGCTTGGTAACACAAACAAGCTGGTTTTTAAGGCAAACAATGATCTCAAAATCATTTCTCCACACACTACAGTTCCCACAACATCCCCGACAGAAGCACAACAGATTAACCCCAGTATGAGAAATGCTACTAATGTAGTGGAATTCAAATACATCACATAGAAGGCATCATTCAAGAAATGCAACAAAAACACACCTTCCCACTCAGAGACAAATGGGAAAGAAAAGCTTTCATTTAGGCTGAAGCTCTTTGAATTGATTTTTGAAAGTGCGTTCCTCCAGCCACGGCAACCCGGGCTGGCAAATAGTGCTTCAACTCCCTTTCTGTAAACAAATTAAAAGCAGACAGGGTTTTTTTCCCCCATGTTCTGGTATTTAAAGTAGCTTCTTCATATTCCTGCACCCAAGGATGGACAGAACTGCCTATTTCCAACTGTAAAAGTGTCCCCACAGGCTCTGCAAGTGCCACCACAACCAAGAAGGACTCAGTCCCGTGGCCAAGGTCACCCCGACATCTTTTACAAGCCACTGGGTTTGTTTATTTGTTTTAAAAAGCTAAAGTACATAAACCGAACAATACCCACTCTCTGAGCAGCACAATGGGCTTCTCGTATTCCAAAATAACTTAAAAAAAAAAGAAGGCATGAATCCTGCAAGGCACTTTCTCAAACAGAAGGAGGGTAATTTTAATTTCATTGTGTTCCCCCAGTGCTAATTAGTAAATGAAGGGGGATGAGCAGCCCCTCGACAGGCAGGCTCTGGCACAGCCCAGCAGCTCCCGGGGTCCCCCGGCCTGAGGGATGTGGGGAACCCGTAACCAAAAAAGGAATTGAGCTCATTAAATTGAAGAGGATGATGAGGACGGGTAAATGAAAGGCAGCGCCTCACGAAAGGTGCCGCTGTGCGTTCAGGCTGGCTCCTGGGCTAGAGTCAGAAATGAGCTTTTAGGTTGCACCACCCGGGCCAAATTAGATTTAAGTAACAGTGGCTTCTGCTGTCTGATTCATTATTTCTGATATGGAGACAAGAAATGAGACACAGCGGCAGCAGGACAAGGGAAGTGAGGAGCCAGTTTTGAGTAGTGACTTTTATAAACAAAGGAAGAGAAGTAAAAATAAAGGTTCTGTGCAAGAAATTCCGAGCAGATGCAGGAATTTGCCTTTAAGGCCCCTGAATTCGATACCCTATGGCACATGGCATATGGTGCACATCTATATGACATACTGTATTTTACTGGATTTGCATCCAATCTCACCCAAGAGGCCATGGAAGGGGAGGTGTTAGAGGCTGGCACCCACAAAAGGGTGAAGAAAACGAGGAAAAAATGTAGCCCTTTTAAAAATAAACTTCAGATGTGACCCAAATGGACTAGAACTCAGTTTTCTAATAAAACCTGAAAGTTACTTGGGGGAAAGATCTGACTAACCCACCTCTTCCAGTCTGCTTTATTTTAAAATTTCCCAAAGCTGCCATACCTCTCAAATTTGTCTTTCTGGAGGAAAGAAGAAATAAAGTATTTTTGGGTACTACTTTGACCATTTTGTAGGACATTTTAGTAACGAGGAAGTTTTGAGGGGCATTCCCGTCGCTTAAATACCACCTGATGTTCATTTTATTCCTGGACACGTCCATTTCCAACTAAAGCAACTCACACGAAAACAGTATTTTTGGCTTTGTAAACCTTTGCCATTAATCTACCGGAAGAAGAACATTTACTGCCTCTTACAACCTGTTTATCGCTCTCTCCGTCTGCCTCGAGCAGCTTTATGGTGCGCTTTGCAAACAGTCATCCTCCTCACGCCTGGGAATTTCACAGGCTGCTATTTAAAAATAAAATAAATCACAGATTTTTTTCCCTTGTGCTGTTTGTCCCGATGCTACATCCTCCTCCTCCTCCTCCTCTGCAGATGAGCTCATTTCGCATCCGCGCAGAATGAGTATTGATGGGGACAACTCCGTGTGTCACGAGACTGGTGCTCCCTCCAGGTCTCCAAAGGGTGATGTGCCACTGCTGGTACCACGCAGCCTCCTCAGCTTTCAACCACTGAAATCCAAATGAACGTCTCCTAACTCTGTCTTCCTTTAATCTTTGTATTTTTTGCCCCTTTCTCCCCTTGTCCCTCCAGAAAAAAAGGAGGAAGGAGGACTCTGAAGTAGATATTCTTAGTATTAAAATATATACAGGAGTGGGTCTCTTCAGTAATTTAACCTGTTGAATCTGCTCCAAGTGTTCTCTGATTGGAAAAATCATTTTTTCTACCTTAATGCAAGAAATTTCCCTCCAAAGTCTATTTCAGGCACACAAACCCTCCTGTCCTGCATCTCATGCAGAATATGCACGTTCTGCAGTTAGGAACGGCAAGAGCAACAGAATGCAGAAACAAAACCCATTCTTCTTTCTCTATTTGGTGATTTTTGGCACGGAATATGCACGTTCTGCAGTTAGGAACGGCACAACAGAATGCAGAAACAAAACCCATTCCTCCTTCTGTATGTGGGGATTTTTGGCACATTGGATAAATAATTCTTGGCACTAGGAGACCACTGAGCAGTCCCATTCCTGGCGATTTACGCAGAGGCAAACAGGCTACAGACACCCCAATTCACAGTAAAACTACTCCGTGGCCAAAGTAGGTCCCACACAAAGGGATCCGCGCTCCCTCAGGCCGTCGTCCGTCGGATTTCCTCCGACAAGGTGATGGACCTCTCCTTCCACTCGCTGTTGGAGCACTTGGAGACGGCGTTGGCCGCTTGACAGAACTTCTGGAGGAGGATCTTGCGGAGCAGCAGGTAAACCCAGGGGTCCAGGATCTGGTTGAGGGAGGCCAAACGCACGGCGGTCAGGAAGAAGTTGCATTCCTTGTGCAGTTCCGAGCTCTGGGCTTCCCAGGAGAATCCCCTGCAGTTTTCAAACGACGTGTGGCTGAAGATCATCTTCAGCATGGTTATCTGAGGGAAGTCAGGAGGAAAAAGCCGTGCACGTTAAAAGCCTGTTATCTGTACGTCACTGCGTGCACACTGCCAAAAAGTCCGTGTAGAAATGTTTTTCCTCCCTCACCCGATTCGAAGTGTGATCAGAGCAAATCTGTGAGCGCTGGGGGCAGCTCAGCTCTCGATGAGCGGTATCAGATTGATAAACACGATACCTTTCATCTACCATCACATTTATTTATAGATCTCATGCTGCAACCAGGCAGCACACGCTGCTCCCCAGCCTGAGCCACCACACAGAGCTGTGTGCTGCATCCGAGAGGTGCAGGACGGGCCTGGCTGGAAAGGGAAAGGACTGACCAGGCAAAATTAACTTAAAGGGACTCATTTTATCATTACCATGTTATTGCAATTACAAGGAGCAGCTGAATAACTCATGATGGGTAGAGCTCTTCAAAATTATGTTATGAACAGTAAATGTCAGAAAACAGAATTTGAAATACAAAAATGTCTTGTATTTTTAAAGTTGTTTTATTCTGTGACTTCTAAATGTTAGAATTTGATTTTAAGGTACGCTATTCTGCTTATGAACCAAGGCAAATTAAAAGAAAAAGGTTAATAAAGGTGTTTTGGGCTGTGAGTCAAGAAAACAGAAAACAAAGCTCTTTTTTTAGTCCAAAGCCACAGACTGCATTTGTGTTACCCCGACCTCGGTTCCCTCCTCTCCCCCCAGCTCAGCTCCCCGGGGAACAGAGGGATGGGATTAGGAATCTGCTTCCCACAGCATCCCCCCTGGAATGACCCAGGGACACTACTGACTCTGCAAAGGGCTCCACAGGAGTAGAAATGCCCGTAAGTGCTGTCTCCCCCACTTCCCAGCAGAGACCAGCAAGCTCTGGGCCGGGAGCCCAAAGCTACACGCAGGTTAATTTATTTTTTGGATTAAATGCAAGCAGGCGTGGCAGCATCTTAATTTATGACACTAGTTATGGAGCATTAGGGCTATCGGGGTCCTGCCAAGGGTATTACGTGGATGGCACATGTCAGAACATAACCACTGGCCAGCAACGGTCAGAATACTCAGAAAAGCCACAGAGGTGGCTTTGATTAATACTTTCACCCCAAAAATCTGTACTTTAAGGTAATTTATCGCTCACATTTCAAAGTGTCAGCGATAATCTGTGCTGTTGGTACGGTACTGTTGTTAGTAGGGGGGGACCCAATTCTGTGATTTCTCTTACGGGTTGCTACAAGGCTTACTATTTTTAAAAAAGGCTTATACACTGAAGGCTGCCCTATAATGATCCAATCAACAAAAATAACAATATTTAGTACGTCCTCATTTTCCAAATGAAGACCTAAAGTTGCTTTACAGCTATCGATGCCATGAGCCTTGAAGCACAAGGACACCTTCACTCTCATGTTACAGACCAGAGAGGCAAGAAGGATGTCACCAAGGGCTGCCCTGGAGCCCTGGCACTGCCGAGGAGCCCGGCCAGGGTCCCCTCTGTGGTGCTCTCATATACTAACAAATAACCATGGGAAATACCAACCACATTTGGAAAGATGTCAGATGAATATAATTTTCCATGGCCTAATTAGTATCTGTTGTCCAAAAATTTCTCCTGAGCTTTCTGTACCAACTACAGCTGCTTAAAGATATATCACTTCAGAGGCATTTGTTGTCTCTTTGCAGATCAGCTACATTGGATCTTGTATTGTAATGTTTTTTCCCATAAAAACCTCTCTGTGAAGGCACTTGGTGTGCACCTTACTGCCAAAAGACTATGATGGGGAAAACACCCGTGTTCTTACACCCGGCTGCGATGCAGAGTGAAGCTCTCAGGTGCTTCAGAGCAAGGAAAAGGGCAGAGCTGATGTGAGGATGTCAGGGAAGTGCAAGCTGCCTCCTCGCAGGGTGGACCTGTTGCTTGGGGTGCCAGGTGTAGGTCCTGTGTGCCACACTCCAGCCTCTGAGCCCTATGGAACACCTCACTTCTCCTGCACACGTCCTTTTTCTGCTTGCAAATCTCTTCCTGAAGACCTTGATGGTCTGAATTTGCTGTCTGGAAATCATGCAGGGTTGAGGTGCAGCAGGTCTGTGCGTTTTGATGTGACAAGGCGATGGATGCCCTCACACACGGGCTCTGATGCACAGCTAATTCACCGGTTCCTGGTACCAGCCACTAAACAAACTGGTGGCCAGTCCTGGAAACAGCCCGAGGGACGAGGCTTGCAGTTACTCATCCACAGCCCTCTCCAACATCTTGACTTCAGCCTCTGGAAAGCAGCGAGACACTCCACACCAGCAGCACCGCGAGCCGCGCGATCCCAGCCCCAGCTTTCCCACAGCAGAGGTCCCATCTGGGCTGCTGCTGTCCCCAGAAACTGGGGCGGTGTCACAGCAAGTGACCAGGAGCAGAGGCTACGGGGGAGGATTTTTCCATTCAAGAGGATATTCTGGGTGCCAGATCAATACCATGTGTTGACCTTGGAAAGACTCGGAGGAGGCCGGAAGGCAGGGCAGCTCGGCAGCAAAGCACCATTGGTTTTGTTTCTTTAAATAGAAGCACTTGAGGGTTCCAGCCACTACATTTCATTTAAATAAAAATGAAAATAAGTACCCATTGGTAGAGCTTTTTAAAAAAAGGGGTGGATAAAGATCTAGACCACACCAAACAGCCGCTTGTGCAGCGGAGCCACAACCGCTTCCTCTGCCACCTCCAGCTGCTTGGGACACTGTCCCTGCCCCACCAGAGCCCAGCAGCATCCCCCTGCCACATCCTTACGTGGTAGCACCACACAAATATGCTGTCCCCACCTTACAGCTGCTGGAAAACCACACCACGTTTGGCATTCCCAGTATTCCCATTACTTCCTCCCAGACCAGACTCTGCTGTCTCGCTCTTTTGCTAGCAAACCCACTGAGCTTCAAAAATACCAGGCTAGTAAAATACATTTTCCAAGCAGACAACTGCTGCTTATTTTGGGGTTTTATTACATAATATTCCTTTACTGGAATACTTGTTGGACCAGCAATTGCTCTACTGGAAATTTTATTTGGTTGATATCCTTAGAGGCTGTTCATCGTGGCCTGAGCTGCTCTTCTAAACAAATTAAAAGAAAGACTGCAAAAAGGTAGAGAAACAGCATCAGGTAAAATTTGGCATTCCCAGTATTCCCATTACTTCCTCCCAGACCAGACTCTGCTGTCTCGCTCTTTTGCTAGCAAACCCACTGAGCTTCAAAAATACCAGGCTAGTAAAATACATTTTCCAAGCAGACAACTGCTGCTTATTTTGGGGTTTTATTACATAATATTCCTTTACTGGAATACTTGTTGGACCAGCAATTGCTCTACTGGAAATTTTATTTGGTTGATATCCTTAGAGGCTGTTCATCGTGGCCTGAGCTGCTCTTCTAAACAAATTAAAAGAAAGACTGCAAAAAGGTAGAGAAACAGCATCAGGTAAAATAAAGCCAATGAAACTACACAATTTATGCCAATAAAAAAATATGGCTCGAAATGCATATAGTAAAGCAGCTGATCATTGTATTTATTCAAATAGTAGATAAAACTTTACTGTTAGCACTGAATGTAGTTTTATACTAACATTAAACCTTCACCGCCCTGGTTTTCAAACGTACAACCAAAGAGAAGACAGGGTTTGGGTGGTATCTGCACAGTGTTTGGAGTGAATTTGGATGGTGGCACCCAAGACCTTTTTGGGGTTGTTCCACAGGCTCCAGTTTGGCATTCCCAGTATTCCCATTACTTCCTCCCAGATCAGACTCTGCTGTCTCGCTCTTTTGCTAGCAAACCCACTGAGCTTCAAAAATACCAGGCTAATAAAACACATTTTCCAAGCAGACAACTGCTGCTTATTTTGGGGTTTTATTACATAATATTCCTTTACTGGAATACTTGTTGGACCAGCAATTGCTCTACTGGAAATTTTATTTGGTTGATATCCTTAGAGGCTGTTCATCGTGGCCTGAGCCGCTCTTCTAAACGAATTAAAAGAAAGACTGCAAAAGGTAGAGAAACAGCATCAGGTAGAATAAAGCCAATGAAACTACACAATTTATGCCAATAAAAAAATATGGCTCGAAATGCATATAGTAAAGCAGCTGATCATTGTATTTATTCAAATAGTAGATAAAACTTTACTGTTAGCACTGAATGTAGTTTTATACTAATATTAAACCTTCACCGCCCTGGTTTTCAAATGTACAACCAAAGAGAAGATGGGGTTTGGGTGGTATCTGCAGTGTTTGGAGTGAATTTGGATGGTGGCACCCAAGACCTTTTTGGGGTTGTTCCACAGGCTCCAGCTGCAGCCACCCCTGTGATAGATCACCACTGGCTCAACATGGGCAGCTTGTGACACCTCGGGGACTCCCCGGCACCTCCCTGTTACATTGCTAAGTGTTTGGAATGAACTTCCATTGCAGTTAGGGGGAAAAAAAAAAAAAAAAAAAAAAAGACAAAAACTTTGCCAAAGATATTTTTCCAGCAGAAACTGCTGCTATCTGCAGTAACAGATGGTGAACAAACCAGGATGTGTTTGCAGAAGGATAATCACGCCGGGAACCACGGCAGGGTCCCATCAAAGTCTAGCGGGATTCCAACATAATGGGGTCTGATTTTTTTGTGGCCTTGTTTTGTGACAAATACAGTCCAGCAAAACCCAGTCTTTTGGCCAAACTGGAACAATCAATGTGGTCCTGAAGGCAGTGGCTGTTCCAGCCTCAGATGGAAGCACAGCACTAGCGGGAAGAGCCACTGATTCACAGAAAAGGAGCCAGCTATTTTCCTGGCAGCTCAGTGGTATCACTATCATTTTTTCTAAATAAAGGTGTTTTCTATAACTATGTTTTGCATACCTAAAAATATTACTAAAGATTATATTTAAAAAAAAAATACCTGTAAAGGAGACTGAATTTAACTTCTGTCTGAAGGGTTTAGGCGGAGTATTTCAATAGGAAAAGCAGCAGAACCCCTGAGCATTTTGGCTTTAAATAGCCTTGAAACAACTCCATGAGTGAATAATTTCATAGCCTGGAGCTCTAAAGGAATTATAATGAGAATTCCAGTTTGTGCTGCACTGGTGTCTCTGTGCAATCAGGGAACTGATTGATTGATTGAAAAATCAAATGCAATCCTCTGTCTTACCTTAGGCTCATTTCAATCTGCTGTCACTTCAGTTCAATGGTTATGCTCCACAGCTGAGCACCAAAATAAATAGAAGCTTGACCTGAACTGGAAACCACTTATGCTAAAGCATTAACTTATTTAAGGGGAGCATTTTCCCAGGTCCTCCGTGCTGAATTCACGTAAGATCCCAAGTGCACAACAGGAGAGAAGGCCTGTGTTACGTATGCACTGCTCTACCAAATCCAGCACAGATCAAGGAAACGCAGGACACTTCATTAAGCCCTTTAGAGCACAGCCACTACCCTCCCAAGTTCCACTGTTCTGTTAAATCACATTCGATTTTGTCACTTTCACCAACGGATCAAGTCTAAAAATACTGTCTGTGTAAAAGGGCATTGTTTACCTAATAGTGACAGTTGTCAGAATCCATTAGTTCTCAGCTGTAAAACTAAGATTGAAAAAAAAAAAACAAACCCAAACGAATAAAAATCTCCTCTGAAAATGGATTCCTGTTTCAGCTAAATTTCTTACAACTGCTACATGATGCAGCTACAGGTTAAATGAGTTCCACAACCTGGCTTTCACTGAAAATGTCACTCCCCCAAAAATCTGACTGCTGATTCCCAATTCCCACCGTTGTAGCTGGAGGGAAAACGCTGCAGTGCATGTACAGACGTGCTCCTGCAGCCACGGCTCTTGATTTCAAGAACACGAAGCCTGGAGAACACGCTGACCCGAGAGAGCAGCTTTGCACAACTCCACACAACACGTTACAGGCTTCCAAGCGTGACAGCAGCACGGGGAAGGGAGCTGCTGCTGGAGTCACTCTGGGTTGCAGCTGTGTCACCCCGTGGGGCAGCAGCCCCCCACACCATGGCAGAATGCCTGCAGAGGGCTGCTGGCCAGGCCTCCCTCCAGCTGGCCCTGCCTGGGGCTCACGGCGTCAGGCTCCTCGCCAGGGAGGCAGCTGACCTTCTGTCAAAACATACCACGGGAAGCAACCCCCCAAGTGGATCCCTGATTTTTCTGAGTACTTTGCAGAGGGCTGCTGGCCAGGCCTCCCTCCAGCTGGCCCTGCCTGGGGCTCACAGCGTCCGGCTCCTCGCCAGGGAGGCAGCTGACCTTCCGTCAAAACATGCCACGGGAAGCAACCCCCCAAGTGGGATCCCTGTTTTTTCTGAGCACTCAGGTTCTGAAGGAAGAGAAAAGGCGTCCCTCATCTCAGGGGTTTGCTCTCAAAGCTACAAGGACTGTTGAACCCTCAGGTTTGGCTCCATGGCACCAGGCTGGGTCCTGCCACCTTGAAGGGCAGAGCAGAACCCGCATCCCAACACAAGGGCTACAACAGCGAGGGCTGAGGGGCAAACGTTCCTCCTTCATTTAAAAACTGTCTGCTAATTTTTTCATCTGTTTAATTACAGACAAACATGCAACAGTTAACTTCTGTAAAATAACGAAATCCTGGTGTCTCCCCTTGGGATCTAACAGCCCCCATAAGGTACCGGTGAGCCCAGGTGTTGGGGCTACTGGCCACCAGTGCACAGGGACACAGAAACAGCCGTTTCTGTAACACAGCACGTTGAACACTTCTTGGCATTTGAGGAGCAGAACATCACTGCTTGCTCTCAAGTTCTCACCAATTTTTCAGCGTTTTCTTTCGTCACAAGCTGTTAATGATCTCTAGAAAGTTAGCTTACAGCCTCTGACTTATAGTTTTGCAGATTTCATGGCATGTTAACTAATTTACAAGGAAACTATTGCTAGATTAATTTGTTTTTTTTCTTTCTATTTTTACCTCCTCCCCCATCGGCCATTAGCTTTTCTCTTGCCACAGCCCCATGAACAAGAGCACAGGAAGGAAGAAAAAATCCTTCTCCGGCCACAAAATAGCTTTCACCTGAGTTCCAAACGACCACAGGCAGCTTCAGCCCTTTCCCGCTCAGGGATCCCAAGTGCAAACTTTCTAAAAATCATCCTCTGACAGCAGAACGAGCTGAGTGTTTTCAGCTGGGCTGCCCGACTCCCACATGGCAGAAAGGGACAGAGATTCAGCTGCCTCCACTCCTAAACCATGAGGGTTTTACCCCAGTGGGACAGGAAGGGCTGTAAGAGGAGTAACAGCATAGTGGAAAGAAATGCAAGCGTCCTTTAAAAAAAACACACCCAGGAACAAAAAGCCCTGAACGCTGCTGTAAATAACACAGCAATCTGCTAAAAACCAGAGGGCACTCGCAGAGTCAAAAGCTGTACCTTTTCTCACAAAGCACCAAACAAGGTGGAAGCAAGCAATGGTAAATGGCCACTTCCCACACGCACAGGGCTCCTTCACAGTGAGGTCTCAATAAACTTCCCCACAGGTCCCCCCAAATGAGGAACAAGCAGGCTGTGGTTCCCCTTGTTCCCCTCACTTTCAGACCCCTGTGGTGGTGGCCAGCAGGTAAAATGTGCCAGGCTGACGTCCTGCTGGTGCCAGCCATTCCCTGCCCTGCAAACCTGCCCCTTCTCTGCCCACTGCAGAGCTGTGTCCTGCTCCTGAACCCACCAGCTTCTCGTGTCCTACCTTTCTCCTCTGTACTCCTCTTTGTTTTCCTCATCATCCCTTGTCTTCCTCGTCCTTCCTCTTCACTCTGGTTCCTTGGTCTTATTTTTCCAATTACACTGCACTTTAGCTATGCTCTTGGACCTCATAGAGTCATAGAATGGTTTGGGTTGGAAGGGAGCTTAAAGCCCTCCTGTGCCACCCCCTGCCCTGGGCAGGGACACCTCCCACCACACCAGGTTGTTCCAAGCCCCCTCCAACCTGGCCTTGAACCCCTCCAGGGATGGGGCAGCCACAGCTTCTCGGGGCAACCTGGGCCAGGCTCTCACCACCCTCACAGCAAAGAATTTCTTCCTAATAATAGAATCACAGAATGGCTTGGGTTGGAAGGGACCTTAAAGATCATCTAGTTCCACCTCCCAGCTTCTCTCCTACCAGCCTTCCATCCCTGACATCCTCCAGGCTCCATCCCTGTCCCTGCTGTCTCTCCTCAGCAGCCATTCATGGCCATACCATCCATGAGGAATCAGAACCACCAAGTGCCTCCCACCCAGCCCCAGCCAGCCGCTCTGGGGGCCAGCCTGCCCCCAGGGAAGGAGGGAGAAGGCTGGGGGCGACCCATGGTGGGTGACAAAGTGACCTACCAGCAGCGGTGACCAGCAGGCCGAGAGGACACACATGATCCCCAAGAGCTGGATCAGTGTCTCCATGGCAATCCGTCCCCACTGCTTGCTGGAGCGCGTCGTGGTGGCTTTGGTCCGACAACGAGACACCAAGGCCTCAATGGTGGCCAGGTTGCAGGCCAGCGTCACCACCAGGGAGAGGAGCCCCAGGACGGTGAAGGTGGAGGCGAAGAAGAGGCTGCCGGTGAGCTGTCTGTCACTGGTGCTGATGAAGCACCAAGTACCCGGCCACTGCAGCGTGTACTGGCCCAGGCCGGCGATGGGCAGCAGGGCAAAGGCGACCACGGCCAGCCAGATGCCCAGCAGCACCATCTTGGTCACCCGCGTCTTCATGTGGCTGGCGTACCAGTGGGGCGCGCGGATGGCCAGCGTCCTCTCCACGGCCATGGCGCTGGCGATGAAGAGCGGGCAGAGCCCAAAGACGGTCATGCTGAAGCCAAAGAAGGAGCAGAGGTGGCCCGAGGGGTCGACGGCCTCCCAGGTGCGGTCGGACAGGTAGACGGAGATGACGATGGGGCTGGTCAGCAGCTGCCCCAGCAGGTCGGTGATGGCCAGGGAGCCGATGCACAGCAGGAAGGACCGCTTCCTCCGGCTCCCCTTGGCCCGGTAGCTGCGGGAAACCAGCAGCATGGCCAGGGCATTGCCCACGATGCCCGTGATCATCATGGTCAGCGGGAACGCCACCGACACCGAGCTGCAGCCCTCCGCCGCCCGCCCCGTCCCGTTGCCCCGCTGCCGCATGGCGCCGGGCTCCGTGCCGTTGGGGCCGCCCTGGCACTGCCGGCTCATCCCGGCGGGCTACCGCGGCGGCGGGGGCGGCGGAGGGGAGGCGAGGGGCTCTCCCATTGCGGCCGGCAGCGCTGAGACAAACCGCGGCCGGGACGAGCCCTAATAAGGCGGGGGGCGGGCGGAGGAGGCCGGCCCGGCCCGCTCTGAGGGGAGGGAGGAGGGCGGTGCGGCACCGCCTCGGCCCCGCCGGCCCGCGGGGCTCCGGCTCTCTCCCGCCTTGGAAACGGCTCCCTCAGGCGGTGCGGCAGGTGCCATGGCGAGCACGGCTCCCCGACGGGCTCCATAGCGGGCACGGCTCCCCTCAGGGTGCCCACCAGGCGCCATGGCGGGCACGGCTCCCGCAGGGTGCCATGGCGGGTAAGGCTCCCCTCAGGTGGGCCGACGGGCACCATAGCGGGCATGGCTCCCCTCAGGTGGCTCATAGGATGCCATGGCGAGCACGGCTCCTGTCAGGCTGCCCGAGGGGTACCATGGTGGGCACGGCTCCCCTCAGGTGGGCTGACGGGCACCATGGCAGGCATGGGTTCTCTCAGGCGGCCCAAAGGGTGCCATGGCGGGCATGGCTCTCTCAGGTTGCCCACCAGGCGCCATGGCTCCCCTCAGGCTGCCCAGGGAGCATCATGGTGGACACAGCTCCCCTCAGGGTGCCATGGCGGGCATGGGTCCCCTCAGGCTGCCTGAGGGGCACCAGAGCGGGCACAACTCCCTTCAGACAGCCCATGGGGTTCCATGGTGGACACAGCTCCCCTCAGGTGGGATGATGGGTGCCATGGCGGGCACGGCTCCCCTCAGCCTGCCCACAGGGAGCCATGGTGGGCACGGCTCCCCTCAGGGAGCCATGGTAGGGGAACCGGGCAGCATGGGGCTGGGCCTTGCTACCTAGCTGGAAGCTGAACTGCTACCAAGCCGGTAAAATTCCTACGAGCAGGGATTCCTAATGTGGCACTATATACACTCATCCTTCACATGAGAGCAGAGTTAACAGTTCTAAGAAGTTGTTTTAGGGGTTAAAAGCGCTATTAGCAACGCACAGGTTGAAATACTGCCCAGCCTGGGTTTCACTCTGTATGATTAAGCGCACACAGGCTGAACCATGAAAGGGGAAGAGCCCCATTTCTCATAAATAAGAGCCATACGAGAAGTTACGGCTGGCTTTATGAATTATTGAGCCATGGCTCATTAATTCTCTACTTTCTAGACCATGAACAGCAACTTGTCCTTGAAGGACTCCAGCCTTTACCTGTGCAGATACACAGCAGGACGGCATTTGCAAGCGGAGTCCAGTACTGGAAACGATATTCACATTAAACTGGGATGTACAAAGCCTCAAGAAAAAGCCTGGAAAAGGGTGAGAGAAAATATCCTTTCTCCCTTTTTTAATCCTGACATTGAGATGCACTGGTTTGGAGCCACCATGAGTTCAGTACAGCTCTGCTGTGCCCTCCTCATCATCTGGAAAGCTTTTGTTGCCCCCACTTGGTACCCTGCTGGTATTTGTCATTTTGCAGTGGGAACGGTCCCTAGTGGTCCCCAGTTATTTCTGGTCTGGGTCCACAACTACCCTATGAGAAATCAATATTAGTTCCATTTTCCAAAGTACGAAGTACTCTACAAACTTTCTTTTTTAAAATGCACATGCAAACCACTTCTTCTGAAGTGGCTTTCTTTTTTAATTTCCATAATGGGAAGACACATGGTTAGTAAATTGTGCAGGACTTTGCTTAAAGCTGTTGTCATAACTGCACTGTTACAGGAGCATTATTCCCTCCTGGCACTCCCGTGTCCAAATTTTGGAAAAGTTTGCACAAGTATCTATACCTCCATACTTAAAAAAACCCAACAAGCCCAAAAAACCACACTATTAGCTGTTATTTCTGATTAAAGAACAAAAAAACCCCACCCTGTATGTTAAAGGATTTCCAGACAGAAAATTGTATGACCAGTGAAACATTTTGATTAGTGCTCCAATAGCTATGGAATTGATTACAGTAATTAGCTGGAGAGCTTCTTCCCCAGCAGCAGGATCCTGGGCAGAGGAACTTCCCACAGATGAGAGGGTGCAGATTTCTAGGCAAAACAGCCAACTTTCAGTTCATTGTAACTGCGTTTAAGCTCAGGGGGTTACTGAGAAGCAAGACCTAACACAGCGACTATTTAATCTCGGGTGCTTCGTCACAGTGAGCACACAGGAGTTTGTTATCTGGTGTGGAAATGATGCAATCTTGTGTCAAGATGGGCTAGCATAGGTAATAATAAAAAGCATTAAAATGCCCATCTGAAGAAAAAAACCACATTTTTCAGCTGTGTTTACTCTGTTGCCAAATTTATATAAAATCAAAGCATAGTCTGCTTTTGCTTAGAGTCACTTTCTAGTTTTCAAGCCCAAGAATGCTTTGCAAAACCACCGTTATTAGTCACGAACGTGTTCAGCTTTTCTCAGAAAAGAACATGAGCCCTAAACTTAACCATGCTTCCTCCTTGGTCATGAGAAATGTCACTGATCTTTGATAAAGCTGCAGAGAAATGCCTGTTTACTTCTATAGGCAGCGATTTATCTGGCCCCAGAGATGAAACTGAGGCCAAGGGAAGTATTTTCTAGTCAAACAGGGAAATGTACTGGGAAGCTACTGGAGATAATCTCCCCCAAATGCCCTCCCACCCTAAACCCACACCTTTCTGCTGCTTGAGCTTAATCTACACGGACCGGTTTTGGTTCTAATAGTTTAGTTCTACTTTATTTGCTGATTCAGTCATGAAAAAAAAGAGATAATTTGTGTCATGCCAGATGTACAGGGACTGCCACGGTCGCTGCGCCTTTGCATTTTAAAATGAAGGAATCAAAACAATTTAAACATCCTGCTTCTTGTAAAAACTTTCTGAAAAGATATGGAACCCACACAGAAGAAAACACCTCCAAGTTTTGTAAAAGCTCCTTTTTAACCCGCTGCTGTTTAAATCAAAAAAATTTTTTCAGTACTTTAAGAAGAGAAACAAGGGGAACACTGATAACAGGTACAGCCAGGTAATTGGAGATACTGCCCTTCTCCCACCGCGGTGACACAGATCATCACAATCTGTTAGTACAGGCTAAAGCAAGAGATTTGCTGGAGTTTCCAAGAGAAAGCACTCACTGCACGGTTGACTCACAGGTTTTATTTACACTTGTCTACAGAATCATTTTGCCGTACATTTTATCTAAGCCAAATGAAACCATAATTTTCTTTTGTCTGTCACCTATCGTTTGCTAAATTTAAAAACTTTCATCTGTTAAGTACAGCAACAATTTTAATACAAAGCACAAGGAAAAAACCCCAAAGGCTAACAACATAGCATCTATTAGATCGGATTTTTACAATTTAGTAGTTGGACTTGGACGTTGTCAGAGGCACAGTTACAAGACTAACCTGCTCTTGTGCAACCTACACACATTTAGCATTGAAATTAGCTATAAAAGAAAGCATTAAAGAAGAAACTGCAGAGCGGGTTGTTGGTTTTTTTTCTGCAAAAAGATTATCAAAATATTTCAACACCAAAAAACATTTTGCTTATATTCCATATACCAGTCCAAAAGAAGTGTCTTAAAAAAAAAAAAAAGGAAAGCAGAATGTAATTTTTAAATTTTGCTCCGTTTGTTTTTGTGCAGTTCGTTTAAAAAAGCAGCGGTCAAATATGGAAGTTTTACTGCTGAAATCAATAGAGATCTATTGCTGTTTGCTTGCTTAAAAAGAAGAATTTTCCTTACCATACTTACCTTGCGATGGCACTGAAGAGACTTAACCCTTTCTTAACCAAACGGAGCTCAAGAGAGACCAAGTTTAATGCAATATTGCTAGTAAATCACATTCAATACAGCATTTTAAGCCATAAATTATATTTAAGGGAAAAAAAGAATGACTGGTGAAGAACACATTTCAGCTGTCAGAACTTTCTACACAGTTTATTAATTTTCATTTTCAAATATAAATAAAATTCAGATACCTGGAAAATTTTAAGTCAGCCCCAAAATGAACTCTACAGGTGGCCTGCAGGAGCGTCACTTGATTCCAAGCAGCTACTTCCATATTCCTCCAGCTCAAGGGCGGTTCCTATGGGATGCTCTGCCCAGAAAGGACAGCAGAGCCCGGGGTCCCTGCGTGGGACAGTCCCCACTCCGCTGAGGGCAGCAAATCCTTCCTACAGTGACGGGCACAGGAGCAGAGAGTGCCCAACGTCTCCAACATCCCTGCTTGGAAGGAATGGAGTCCAATTCAAGCTCTACAGAACCCTGCCAGGGTACCTAATAGCTATTCTGCACCGAGCATGGCTAGAGAAAGAGAGGAATCCAGCTACACTTGCAAATAAAAAAAAAAAATCATTGGACCTAAGCACTCACTACTGTCACCTGAGGGGTAGCACCAGCCCTACAGCTACACCCTTCTGTCGTGGTCCCACGGGAGCTGCAGCACGAAGCGCAGGAGTTGGGTGCGGAAAGCTCAGGGGTTCTGTATTCCCAATACTCCTCTGAACTCCTCCCAGGAAGAGCAGAGTTATCAGATCACACCCGACCTGTGCCCGCTCACGGGTGTAAGAGAGCAGGGAATCGAGTAACTGAGTCTTTCAAAATAATAAAAAAACCCCTTACTCAAATAAGAAAACTTCACAACCTCCTCTGGGGGGGGTTTATGGCTTAAAATGCTACCTCACTTTTTGTTTGATGAATGAACAAAGCTGCAGTTTTCCAGAAAGCAAGGACAGACATGCACCTCTACTAGCAGATTCAGCACTTCTGACCAAGTAAGACACCAACTTCTTAAAAATGTCTCATGCACTGACTGGATTTTTTTTTTTGTTTTGTTGGTTGTTTTGTTTTTTTTAATGTGAGCTTTAATACATTATTTCTTTTTAGAACTTGTACGGGAACCAGAATGGGAAGATCCAGATGATGATCTGCGGCGTCTGCAAGATATAAATGGAGAAAGCATGCAAAGAAATAAGTTGCAATTAATTTTAGCATCCACTTTGAGCAGTCTGTATCATACAATAGCTGGAAGCCAAGTATATCTGATAGGGGCCTTATAAGAATATAGAAATAACTTTAAACCACTTTAAGCTCAGGAATGTAAATTTAATACTAAAAACTTAAGTTTAATACTGAAAGTAGGGTACAATTTCTAAACGCAATCTTTACTTATGCAAATAAATCACTAATGTACATGCTAATGCTTTCAGACACTGAAAGACCCAGGTCTTTCTACAGAACATACTTCTACCAGGAGGAAAATTCATTGCAGGGACTGGGAGGGGGAAACAATTACAGAGGTTTAAATAGGGATTAAGAGTAGGGAAAGTGAGCAAACTACTTTTAATATCAGAGTAACTGATCAGATTCAATTCTTTCCCAGTGAATCTCAGTCCTTCAGAAAAAAAATAAATAAAAAAAAATCACACATTTAAATACACCCATTCTTATTCTACATAAACCCAAACCTTTCGGGTGACCGTGATCTCGATCGTCTTTTTTTGCGATCACCAGATGAAGAAGATCTAGAACGACTTCGCTTCTTGCTTCTCTCGGGGGAAGATGACGAACGAGAGCTTGAGTAAGACCTTTTTCTTGGGGTGGAAGACCCCCTGTAGGACCTGGAGCTGGATCTTTATTGATTAAGAAATAAATCAGATTTAATTCTGGTATAACATAGCACAAACAAAGAAAGAACAAAGAGAGACAGTTTTCCTGAACGCTCACTACTATACTTCCATCAGGGTTTTATCAGATAAATCTGTGGGTGCTTTAATACTTACTCCTTAGTTATCTGCCAATAAAGACTTCTACTGCCGAGGTAATTCTCTTAATAAATTTTGCTAAAATAGTGTTCCTTGCTGTCCAGCCCACCAGTGGCTTAGAAAGCTCTTTCCAGCATTTACCAGAACGAAGCTTTTTGGCAAGGGAGTGCTGGGAGACGAGGATGGGAAGCAGCCTGTGTAAGGACCTTCCTCACACAGCACAATGGCTTGAAACCGCACATTAATGGCTATTTCACATTGGGAATTTGTAAAGTAGCAGCTGTCTTGCTAGAACAGTAAAAACCCTCAGAAGGTGTATTTACAAATCTCGAATCTGGGTGGAGTGTAAGACCTCCCACAAGCAAAATATTCTTAAAAAGCCTCTTAGAATACAGTCACTTTGGCATTTAAAAAAAAAAATTAACCAGCTTCACTTACAAGCACTCAAAAATCTCTTGGGTTATCTAAAACAACCAAGCAAAAAACACTTGTGGAAAAAGTAATAGGGCTAAGAAGTCCTAAACTGTAATTCCAAAATTCTGTCCAAACAACTAATGGGACATTTTTCAGTGATAGATATTTTAAATGAAACACCCAACACCACAGTGGATGTTGGTGGTAGAATATTTTCAGGCTTCTCATCATAAATAACAAAAACGCTCTTATTTTGCACCAGCAAATAACCCAGCTCACTAATGGGACATTTTTCAGTGATAGATATTTTAAATGAAACACCCAACACCACAGTGGATGTTGGTGGTAGAATATTTTCAGGCTTCTCATCATAAATAACAAAAACGCTCTTATTTTGCACCAGCAGCACCAGCAAATAACCCAGCTTGGCTGACGAGTCCCTCCAGCATCTACTGGGGGCACAAGCCCCTTCTTCCTCAAAACCCCTGGATTCTACCTGGCACTGGCCCTGGCATGATAACCCACAGCACGTTTCTGCCACCAACAGGTCTTCCCAGCTCAAACTCCCTTCTTCACAGCTTTAAACCTCTCTGTTCTTCCTTCCATGGCAAAGGGAAGTCCTGCCACCGGGGTGCCTGTGCCAGGGCACCCCAAGGAATGATCTTCTTACTCTTCCCTGCACAGCTCAATAACCACTCTAAAAACCCACCAGCCACCTCAAACTCCTGTCAGCTTCTCACCCAGTTTACTATCAACATTTTTATACATTGATAAAGGTGATGGCAGCTCTGTCTGCTGCAAGTTAGACACATTCAATAGGTTATCACTAATGCCAAACCAGAAGAGAGTGCATTTTCTAACGTTCTCATCGAGTAGCCCGAGCTGAAACGGTCAAACCAGCACAAATGAGTGAAGCAAGCAAACATGCATTCAAATCCTTCTTCCTTCCCAGCGAGGATGTGGCGTCCGCTCATCTGTCTACCTCAGGTCAGACTCAAACTCTTCAACCAAAACCTCGCATTCTCAAGAAACACATCTGTGGTGGCAACAACCTCGCGCGGAGCCCCCGGGAATTCTGACTTCCAAGATAAAAACGAGTTAATGGCTTTTGACCGGCACAATTTTATGATGAAATCGACAAGCGCTTGGTTCTTCTGCCCTTGTTTTTTTTTCCTCTCTGCAAGGAGAGAGCGCTACCTCATTCACCTTGATTTCGACCCACGAGATCTAGAGTGCTCTCTGGAACTGGAGCGAGATCTTGATCTGGAACTGGAAGAACTTCTTGAATGGGACCTGAAACAACATGGAAGATAATTTTTTTTTCCAGTGTCTGACTTGCATTTAGCAGAAAAACTGCTGCTGTTGGCAGCAGAGACGGTGACGCACACCACCACCTCGCCCAGAGTCACTACAGAAGTGACCATTTCCTCCTACCCCCCCAGCATCACTGTAGCACAATTTAAACCAAAAACATTAACATAGTAAGATGCTGCATTAAAAAAATATTTCTAAAGTCAGCTTTTTATTACGTTTCCTAAAACAGAGCACAAAAATCAAGCAGGACTGCAGTTACTTGGCAAACTGCAACAACTGCCTATCTGTGACCCACTTCATGAAATCAATGCCTTCGCTTTTCATTTGTGCTTTAACTTAAAACCCATCCACTCCTTTGCAGAGCAGAGCAGGGAAGAGGCTCAGACCCAGCCAGCTCAAATCGCCCCCAAGTCAGCTCACGCAAGCGTTTAGCATTTTGAAAGCACTTTCAAGTTTTTGTAAAGATTTTCCCCTCCATTAAAAGTTAAGCAGTAGTTAATTCTCGGCTAAAATACAGCCATCTCTAACACTACCTGTAACTAGTCAAAATTGCTTTCAATTTTTTCACGTTGATGGATTTTCTTTAAAGCACAAACCACAAGAGATATGTAAAAATGATAGTGGACTTGCAGTAACCATCATAAAAAGAAGGCATTGCAATCAAATTCTGATAATCTTTTCAAGAAAAATGTATTACTATTCATGCTGTCAATCTCCCAGTTTATACTGTTACCACATCTTTTTCATTTTACTGTGTGAAACAGAAGCATTGGCAGAAATTGCTGCTGGCTGCTCAGCTCAGTCCCTGGGACTCCCTTAGTGCTCCCCCCTGGAACCCCACAGGAAATGCAGTGCTCAGGAGAAGGCAGGGGGAGGCTCACAATAGGTGTTGAGAAAAAACAGGATTTTTCGTAGAAAAGGCAGCATAAAAAAAAGCAGGAGAGTGATGGGGAGGAGGAGAGAGCAGAGAGGGTGTCTGACACCCAGTTAGTAGGAGGGTCTGAGGAACTTGGGTGGAGAGAGCAGAGAGGGGCAGTCACACAGTCAGGAAGATGAGAAGAAACTTGAACACTACATATATGAACTTTATGTAGAAGGCAGTACTGACCCGAGGCCTTAAACCTGTCGGTACCACCCCTCTGTTAGTTGCAAGGCAGCTAAAAAACTGCAACATGGTTTCTATCATGTGATTACAAAACATTAATTGAATTGTTCAGGTATTACTGAATTTAAATAATAACGCAAGATCTTAAATCTACCCAGTAGACCTTTTTTGCGGTCTCACGATCAATATAAACCATATCAACGGTTTATAAATAAAGCAGATTAAATAAAGCATTATTCTGACACATTGCCACCGACAGTTTTGCTCCTCGCCAAACGGAGTTCAAGTTTCTTGCTGTTATTTCCAGGGTATTTGCCATTCCATCCTCCCACTGCATCCGCCTGGACTGCGCCACCTCCACCTCTCCTCCCTGCCTCTCTGCTCAACAATCCACTCAACGTGGCCAAAAAAAGGTCACAGGCCACCAAGTCCCAACATCAAACTCAAGGATTCAATTTAAATATCAGCTTAAATCTACTAAAACAAGGCACAAGAAGCACCCCCGCTGAGGAGCCACAGGTTAGAGGAGCACATTATCCCCCTACGTAAACTCTGTGCATAGAACTGTTAACATTATCAAACTAGAACTGTACAGAAATCAAGGAAAAAAAAAAAGTAAATAAAGAAGTTAGATACTGACATTTTGCCTGGCGTTACCCTTGACCTGTACCCGTTTACCTGGACCTAGACCTTGAGCTCGAATGAGAGGATGAGCGCGATGAAGAGCGGGAGTGGGAAGATCGAGACTTAGAGCGACTGCGCCTATTGGATTTCTTTTTCTTATTAGTGTCCTCTTCCTCACTGGCATCCAGATTGTATTTGGAGAGGTCAGCGTCATCTTCATCCTCATCCTGAAAACACACAGACATACCAAAAATCCCTAAGAAATACTTAGACTGTTTTCTTCAGTGTTTTTGTTTTTTTTTTTTTTAACTTATTCTATGGTTTATTATGTGCTTTTTTCCAACCTTTGAAAATACTCATTAGTGCATTTAATGAGATGCAAAAATGTTAAAGAGTAAAGAATGACTAAAAATTTATTTTAAAGCAAAGTATTAAAAAGTCCACAAAACCCCCATCCAAACTCCCATTTTCTGTTATTTAATGAAAACAATGAAAATACAGACATTCATTCTGATCAGTTGCTTTAAGTGAGTGTCTGGAATTGTTTTGAGACCCAAAATCTATAACCCCAGCATAATCCTGCAGGGACGGGTTTCATGTGCAGGGTTAAAAATAAGAATATAGGCCTGGCCCTGCAGGGCTGGTGTCAAAGATGAGGACCACCACCAATATGTGATGGTCCCGTATTTCAGGAAAAATGAAAAAAAAAAAAAATCTCTGAATATTTTATATCATTGTATAAAAAAATAAATCTGATGTAGTTTTGAAAGGCAAAGTATAAAATGCAAGAATGTTCCCTTTATATGGCAACCATACATAAAGGTTCCAAGTAAAGATCTCAAAATTTTGGATTCTGATCTCAGATAAGCTTCCAATTTTTTTGTGGTTGAAAAAAATTACACATCTTTGAATGCAGGTATTTGGAAAGAGGGAGCTTGTTCATATGCTCTCCAGAGGCTGCAGGCACCGTTACTCTGACAGCTACCCCTCTGCTCCAAAGGCAGCTGAAGCACACACCAAACCTCACCTACTAAACAGCACTGCAGGAATAATGAAAAAATAACTGCTGGAAAAAAACCCCAAACACACTACCTCATCCAATTTATATTTGGAGAGATCTTCATCCTCATCCTCCTCATCTTCCCCTTCAGATTCCTTGTCTTCTACCTCCTTCAGGATAGAGGCAGGACCCACCGGCTTCCCTCTGTACTTCTTCTTTTTGCGCCCAAACTGAGAGATTTCATTCCATTAGAATAGGATTTCATCAGAAGTCATTGCCAACTGCTGTTTTTTTTTTTTTTTTTGAGAAAACTTTGATGAGAAAATAAATACACAGCAAATTCAAATAAGGTATTTCTCAAAGGGAAGGGGAAGTATCATCAATTAGCGACAAGAAACTTTCTAAAGAAATGCTGCTTGTCTTTGTACAATTAGTACCCGCAGACGAGATGAATGGAAATGTGAATTTGCTGGACCTGCACCCGATGTGTCCCTGAGCAGTGCTTCTCCCTGTAAGGCACATTTGGTGTCCTATCCCAAAATCCGTGTGTCCCAGAGTGACACGTGCCCCTGCTCTTACCTCATCGTACTCCCCGTCCGACTCCTCGCGTTCGATGTACTCCACGTTCTCTCGTTCGTTAAATCCTCCTCCGTAGCCTTGAAAAAGAGGCAAAACAAGACAATCTCTTGAGGGGCACCCAACTCGGCCACGTCAAGCGCAGAGATGAGAACAAGCCTTCGCAGAGGCTCTGGAAGCCTTCGGTGTACACACACCTCAGGGAGCAACAGGAATAAAACCATGGAATTGTGAAACTGCCGGGATTTGCCTCGAGAACCTTTCTATTCCTTTTTATCCCGTGAGTGGCAAACTCTAATGGCTCATTTTAACTCCAGCTGACTTTGTAATTTACTGCAAGTGGGTGCAACGTGGCTGCCAATCTACTCCGAAGGACAGCAGAACTTGAAAAATTAATTAAATAGTCAAGATATGTAAATATATGAAACATAATTAAATATAACTCGCTAATATTCTTACACCATTAGACAAGAACATTAAAAGTATTGTTTTTCCTTCTGAATGGTAAGCTCTGGGCTCTTCCCCCTGCTTCTTTTTCACATGCCCTGGTGTTACATGAGGTATCAGGTTCTGATCCCAGGTGCAGCAGTGACAGTACCAGCAGTCAGGGCGCTGTAAGGAAATCCTCTGTTCCAGTTACTGCCAGGCTCATTCCTAATGCAGCACCAACTTGAAATGCGTCACAGTGTGGCCAAACCTCAGACCTCATTAAGAGATAACACTCTAATTTATACAGCCCTCAAAGCCCGCTCTTCTGACTGCCGGGTACTCTCCAGACGGGCTCTATTTATACACCAGACCTTCTGGAGTTTAATAAAGTCTTGTGTTTCTCCTTCCAAACGCCCGAGTATCAAAAACAACAATTAAAGCTGAATATTCCTTGACTTTCCAAATGAAACCATCACGTACTTTACACGCTACTAAATGGAATCAAGTCTAAGAACCTAGAGATTTATATGGAACATCATTCAACTTCACTAGTTCTGCTGTGAAAATGGTCCCTTTAATCAAATTGCATCGGGATTTATAAAAAGAAGTTTTCTTACAGGAGTATTTCAAAACCACGTGCATCTTACCTGTCCTCTCCTCCAATTTCGCGTACTTGGGAGTGTTACACATGTTGCACTCAGATCTCCTGGCCCAGTTCACGTTACCACACCTTCATGGGCGAAAAGAACACAACAGGAAAAAACCAAAGAAACATCTTATTTCAGATCAAAAGAGATCAAAAAGCTTAAGTGTTCAGAAAACTCTTTAAAATAACCATAAAAATGTATCTGGCAAGCCTTGGCAGGGAGCTGCAGAGACAAGTACAGCGCAATTAACCCCAAGGCCAACAAACAGCAAGAGAGTCCGTGGGTGTTCCACCAGCTCGGGGTGACGGAAGACGCCCACGCTGGAGAAATCCAAGGGGGAGAAGTGAAATCACCAGGCAGGGAGGCAGAGGAGTATAACAGAAGCAAAATGACACAGGAAGCCTTGGAACTCCTCACGTCTCTCCATCCGTGGCATTCACAGCTGAGAGGAGCTAAGGAAGCTGTGCCCATGGGAATAAGGCTGGTGAGGCACCATCCTCACCCACCACGCGTGGCTACAGCATTACCCACCCCTCTCGGCATCTCCACCTCACCATCTGCAAAGGCCAGAACCCTGAGAAGTGCTCCACAAAACCCAAAAGCACCTTCCAAAAATCCAAGTGTTTCATTAGAGCATTCCTTTTCTGATTTAGGTCTCAATACTCCCCATTCACGGCCTGGAGAAACACCTTGGAATTTAACTTTGTGCCAAACTCTACTCTTTAAATATTTAGCAAAGGTTCACACTAAGATGTCACATTGCAACGATGGCGTCGCTTCCATCTACGTGCTTCCTCCCAGCTTGAGAAGCGTCTCAGTTTAACAGAAAAACCCTCAAAAACCTTGTTAATTAAGTAGCTGCCGTCCAGTGAACAAAACGGAAGGCTCTCCTCCCAGCAAACCCCTCCCGGGGGAGCAGCCCCGAGCTCCCATCTCCTCTCCCCTCAGCTCAGGTGAGTTTACAGTGACACAAGGACTGCAGACGGGCTGCCTGGCTCTGAGGGCACGCTGTGTTGTTGAGAAGGACATACGTTTTACACTGCCAGTCGTTGGCACTGAAGAGGCCACGACTCTTCTCGGCAAGGGTCTTCCCTATTTCAGTCCCTCCGGCTTTCATCATTTTGGCTTCGGTGGTTTTTTCTGGAAGAGAAAAGGAAACGAAGGGTTCTCAAACACCTTGCTTTACGGTTTATTCATTAAGAAGGTTTAACGCGCTTTTAAAAAGGCAGAAAAGGACGAGGAGAAAAAGACGTGTCACCTCGGGCACTCACCTCTCCCACATCTGTTGCAGCTGGTTCTTCTAGCAAAGTTAACATTCCCACATCTGCAAATAGAAAGAGAAGGCGGACGCTCGTTAGCGGGACGGCGGGGAAACCTGAGATCTGAAGAAAAACGCCTTTCATTTCAAACGGAATTCGTTCCGAATTACAACACGAAGTTTCTGGGGCAGTGCCCGGCCCCGGGGCGGGCCGGTGCCGGGCCGGCAGCACGACGGGGGCCGGGCGCGGCGAGACCCTCCAGAGAAGCCAAGCCCGGCCCGGCCCGGCGACCCCCCGGGACCC
>NW_015090768.1:1011998-1074206 GCF_001431845.1 Calidris pugnax | reverse complement strand
CGCCGAGGACGCGCGCCCCCTAGCGGGGCGGAGGGCGGGGGGGGCGGCGGCGCATGCGCAGTGGGTCTGGCGGCGGGCGCCATGGGCGGGCTGTGCCTGAGGGGAAAGGGCGGGTGTGGGGCCGGCGGCAGCCTTGGAAGGGCCACAGCCGCTCGTACAGGAGCCCGTTTATTCATGGCAGCTTATTTCCCTCCAGCTGTCGCTCTGGCTCTGTCACCCCAGCGCTCTGGCTCTGTCACCCCACCGTTGCAGGGACAGAAGCGCCTGGGCTCCTCATGAGGAAAGCCTGATGGCCAATTCATGGGTGTACACCTTCAGTAAAACAGAGAAACTGTGATACGTAATGAAGAAGAAATGAAATAAGGCCGCATTTCCACAGAGCAGAGAGCACGCAAGGTTCAGACTGGTCTCTCAGTGTGAGGGCCTTAAGGAAATCCCTGTCAGAACGTACAGAGGGTTTTAAATGGGAACAAGGCAGGGCATCGCTACAAATATTAACGTTGGAGTGTTCAAGTAAATCCATTATTTAAAAAAAGTACTATTTAGATTATGACTAAACCCCACTTTGGTGGTTTGCTGGGGCCTGCTCCAGCCGCGGGCCGTTGGCCACCATTCCCTGCCTGTGGCCAGTGCCTGGAGCCGGCAGCTCCTCTTCTCCCCCCCTCCAGCTCTTCCCCTTGGGGCTGGTAACGACCTGGCAAGATCTACTGCACTGGGGTTCACCCGCCTTCCCTAATCAAGTACGTGCAACCTGCTTATTGATAGCAAATGTTATTCCCCTGCCAGATTTTGTTCCCTTACCCTCCCACACCCTGTGGAAAAATCGTCTGGGATGTGGTGAGGGGACTGGTTTTTATCCCATCCGCTCTCCAGTCCATGAGGCAAGGTGGCAGTGTTACTGCTATTTGTTTATAAAAAGTGTACAGCAGCGTGAGGACACTGGAGGGATGTGTTGGGTGGGCTGGTTTGCCTGCAGCAGAGGGCTTTATACAAACTCCCACTTACAAGATAATCAGAAAGGACTAAACCTGCATTTTCCTGCAGGCGGAGAAGGTCCCAGGTGAAGGGCTGTGCTGGGATTTGGAACAAGGGCAGTGAAAAATCAGGTTTTTTTTTCTCTGCTCCAGAAGTGGAAGGAAGAGGGTGAAGAGGAGATGGTGGCTGTGTGGCTCCTGCACCACTCACGGGTCGGGACTAAAACACCTTGAGTTTGTGTCCCCGGCCTGGCCCAGAGCTGGCACTTCACAGGCGGGCAGCGCAAAATTAAGCACCTCCCTTACCAGTTTTTTTTCCTTCAAATGACACTCCTCAATGGTGCTGAATAATCAATCTCAGCTTAAGTGAGAATTGGAGTCTTTCACGCTGCAGTAGATGGCAACAAATCTTTGGTCACCTTGTCAGCACGGGGCTTTAAAAGGAAGCAAATGGAGGAGCTGCAGAAGGCAGAGGCTGTCCACTGGTGCTGCCCAGAGGATTCACTCCTGTCTCCTCCCATGTACTGGTGAGGCCCCACCTCGAGGGCTGGGTCCAGTTTTGGGCCCCTCACCACAAAAAAAGACACTGAGGTGCTGGAGCGTGTCCAGAGAAGGGCAACGGAGCTGCTGAGGGGTCTGGAGCACAAGTCTTGTGAGGAGAGGCTGAGGGAGCTGGGGATGTTCAGCCTGGAGAAAAGGAGGCTGAGGGGAGACCTTATTGCTCTCTCCAACTCCCTGAAAGGAGGGTGTAGCCAGGGGGGGTCGGTCTCTTCTCCCAAGGAACAGGCGAGGGGACAAGAGGAAACAGCCTCAAGTTGCCCCAGGGGAGGTTCAGATTGGAGATTAGGAACAATTTTTTCCACTGAAGAGGTTCTTAAGCCTTGGAATGGGCTGTCCAGGGAAGTGGTTGAGGGCACCATCCCTGGAGGGATTTAAAAGCCGGGTTGACATAGTGCTGAGGGACATGGTTTAGTGATGGTTTTTATCAGAGTTAGGTTGATGGTTGGACTGGATGATCTGAAAGGTCCCTTCCAACCGGGATAATTCTATGATTCTGTGAGTCTGTGTTTTACTCTGTACAGCAGGTGGCACTTTAGTAACACACATTTTTTCAGCCACGGTTGTTAATGCAGATTAAAAGCTTGCTTTTTTATGGAATTCAGGGGAGATATTTTAAATATCACCGTATTGATAACTCTTTTTAAAAAAAAAAAAATCATCACTGTCACCGTGCGTGATTGGCACTGGGAATTGAATGCAAGATTATTTTTGAGTTGTACATGATTGATAGAGAACGTGATGCTGGAAGGGGCACCGAGGTCATGTAGTCTCCGTGCAGACCTCCCACACGCAGGATGTCCCCTGCCTTTTCTTGCTCCCCTGTCTCTGCCTGGGGGAGGCTCTGCTTCTGCCAGTGGGATTCCAGGGGGGCACCAAAACCAGAAGCTGGTCCCGGGAAGTTAATTCCTTCCCGTGGACCTTCAGGAAAGACCCTTTCATGAGTAACCACAATGTCAATCATAAAGTGTAGGGGGAGAAAGCAGGGGGAGAAAAACCCCTCCAGCTCTATGGAATAAATGAACGTGTGAGGAGTAACCGCGTTGTCAATCATGAAGTGTAATAGCAGGGGGAGAAAAAACCCTCCAGCCCTATGGAATAAACGAACATGTGATGGAAGGGTGGCTTCATCGGCGATATCCTTCTGCTTATCAAAAAATGCTGTCCACAGCAAGTGTGTCAGAAGGAAGTAGGTGTCTGTTGACTTTAGTAGGAACTGGATGGAACTTCCGAGTGCTGAGGAGAGGTGTTGGTCTGAAATCCCAGTGTGAATCCCACTGATTCCCACAGAATTGGGGTCTCCTGCTGGTGCTGCAGAACCTTCCACAGCCTCCGCCTGGTGTCGGTGCAGAGGCCGGGGCGACCCCTCCAGCACAAAATTTAAAATGAGCTTGGAGGATGCCCCGCTTTATCTTCAATGATAAAGTCCTCGTGCTGTTCAGGTCAGGAAAAAACTCGCATTATTGATTTCAAGGACAGGAATTTGTTCTCAGTCCCTGGAGGGAAATCAGGGAATGCAAAACCTCCTTTTTTATGTTAAGAAATGGAAAGGAATATGCACTGTTTTAATAATAAGCATGTTCTCAGTCCCTGGAGGGAAATCAGGGAATGAAAAACTCCCTTCTTTACATTAAAAATGGAAAGGAATATGCACTGTTTTAAAAATAAGCACAGGCAAAACTGCAATTCACCTGATAATAATTTCAGGCTTAAGTGTTTTAAAAGTCACCAAGACACAATGAGAAAGATATTTATAGAATCATAGAATCCCAGAATGGTTTGGGTTGCCACCCCCTGCCCTGGGCAGGGACACCTCCCACCACACCAGGTTGCTCCAAGCCCCCTCCAGCCTGCCCTTGAACCCCTCCAGGGATGGAGCAGCCACAGCTTCTCTGGCCAACCTGGGCCAGGCTCTCACCACCCTCACAGCAAAGAAGTTCTTCCTAATATTTGTTTCCTGCTAAAGGAGATTTCCCCGAGGAGTCTCTGGGCAGGAACGCAGAGGGATCGGTTGCATTTTGGAAGCAGGACCCTTCCCTGTGTGCAGAGGCAGCCTTTCTGTAACTTCCCTTAGTTGAATTTGCTTCAAAACCAAATATATTAAAGGCTGGAAAGCCTTTCACTGAAAAAAAACCCAACAACTTCTCTTTTAATTGATGACTAAAAGCAAGGCCCAAGCAGAGAAGGTCTTCTACAGCCCGGAAGGGTGCTGTGACCAGACACAATCTGGTGTTCAGCTCAGTGACAATATAGGATGTTCCCTTTATTTAATTAACCAGTTAGCTTTAATTAAAGGGGTTTGATGGGTTTGATACGCTGAGCTTCTTTTCCAGTGTTTTTATTACATGAAGTTTCATTTAGATATCTCCTCCCCATTTCGCAATAGCTTTTGAACACATTTATTGGATCCCTGTTTCTATCACAGTACATTTCGGCGACAAATGTGGGCACGGCATTTATAATAAGGAGGAAATGAGAAATACATCACCCATCGCTTTAACGTAATGAAACCCAACAGCTGAGAATGAAAAAAATGTACAGAAAACTGTTTAATTGGCCTGTCTCTAGACAGCCAATCCCCACCCACAAGCCCCGAAAATCAGTTTCCTGAGGGAAAGCTGAGCTGCAGGAAGGCGCCAGCCGAGATCAAAGCTGGGCAAGGGAGGGAAGGTTGCTGGAGCCTCGTGGCTCGCTCGTTGGGTTTTCATGGCCCTCCCTGCTCCAACACCTACGTGCCATGCCCTTCGTTGGGCACTGAGGTCTAAAGCATCACTGTAAAGCACTTAATACTTTGTTGATGCTCTCCAAGACGTAATCATCATGATAATAATTTCGGATCTATGAGTTAAGAGCGCAACGTGCTTCCATCAGGTGACACATAACTGTTACGAAACATCCATTTGTATTGATGGAGTTGAACACGCACTAAATTACACCGTGAAACAGCGTCTGACTGTTTGTTTGCTTTTCAGGGCTCAGCACAACTTGACAGACACGAGTCTAAACAAGAAGCAGTGGAAGTGCAGTGCCTGCGTGGGGAAGGTGCGGATGCTGGGAACCATTCAGGGCTCTCAGGTTTGTGTTCATCACTGTCACCGTGCGTGATTGGCACTGGGAATTGAATGCAAGATTATTTTTGAGTTGTACATGATTGATAGAGAACGTGATGCTGGAAGGGGCACCGAGGTCATGTAGTCTCCGTGCAGACCTCCCACACGCAGGATGTCCCCTGCCTTTTCTTGCTCCCCTGTCTCTGCCTGGGGGAGGCTCTGCTTCTGCCAGTGGGATTCCAGGGGGGCACCAAAACCAGAAGCTGGTCCCGGGAAGTTAATTCCTTCCCATGGACCTTCAGGAAAGACCCCTTCATGAGTAACCGCGTTGTCAATCATGAAGTGTAATAGCAGGGGGAGAAAAAACCCTCCAGCCCTATGGAATAAACGAACATGTGATGGAAGGGTGGCTTCATCGGCGATATCCTTCTGCTTATCAAAAAATGCTGTCCACAGCAAGTGTGTCAGAAGGAAGTAGGTGTCTGTTGACTTTAGTAGGAACTGGATGGAACTTCCGAGTGCTGAGGAGAGGTGTTGGTCTGAAATCCCAGTGTGAATCCCACTGATTCCCACAGAATTGGGGTCTCCTGTTGGTGCTGCAGAACCTTCCACGGCCTCTGCCTGGTGTCGGTGCAGAGGCCGGGGCAACTCCTCCAGCACAAAATTTAAAATGATATCTTCAATGATAAAGTCCTTGTGCTGTTCAGGTCAGGAAAAAACTCCCATTATTGATGATTTCAAGGACAGGAATTTGTTCTCAGTCCCTGGAGGGAAATCAGGGAATGAAAAACTCCCTTCTTTACATTAAAAATGGAAAGGAATATGCACTGTTTTAAAAATAAGCACAGGCAAAACTGCAATTCACCTGATAATAATTTCAGGCTTAAGTGTTTTAAAAGTCACCAAGACACAATGAGAAAGATATTTATAGAATCATAGAATCCCAGAATGGTTTGGGTTGCCACCCCCTGCCCTGGGCAGGGACACCTCCCACCACACCAGGTTGCTCCAAGCCCCCTCCAACCTGCCCTTGAACCCCTCCAGGGATGGGGCAGCCACAGCTTCCCTGGGCAACCTGTTCCAGTGCCTCACCACCCTCACAGGAAATAATTTCTTCCTAATATTTGTTTCCTGCTAAAGGAGATTTCCCCGAGGAGTCTCTGGCCAGGAACCCAGAGGGATCGGCTGCATTTTGGAAGCAGGACCCTTCCCTGTGTGCAGAGGCAGCCTTTCTGTAACTTCCCTTAGTTGAATTTGCTTCAAAACCAGATATATTAAAGGCTGGAAAGTCTTTCACTGAAAAAAACCCCACCAACTTCTCTTGTAATTGATGACTAAAAGCAAGGCCCAAGCAGAGAAGGTCTTCTACAGCCCGGAAGGGTGCTGTGACCAGACACAATCTGGTGTTCAGCTCAGTGACAATATAGGATATTCCCTTTATTTAATTAACCAGTTAGCTTTAATTAAAGGGGTTTGATACGCTGAGCTTCTTTTCCAGTGTTTTTATTACATGAAGTTTCACTTAGATATCTCCTCCCCATTTCGCAATAGCTTTTGAACACTTTTATTGGATCCCTGTTTCTATCACAGTACATTTCGGCGACAAATGTGGGCACGGCATTTATAATAAGGAGGAAATGAGAAATACATCACCCATCGCTTTAACGTAATGAAACCCAACAGCTGAGAATGAAAAAAATGTACAGAAAACTGTTTAATTGGCCTGTCTCTAGACAGCCAATCCCCACCCACAAGCCCCGAAAATCAGTTTCCTGAGGGAAAGCTGAGCTGCAGGAAGGCGCCAGCCGAGATCAAAGCTGGGCAAGGGAGGGAAGGTTGCTGGAGCCTCGTGGCTCGCTCGTTGGGTTTTCATGGCCCTCCCTGCTCCAACACCTACGTGCCATGCCCTTCGTTGGGCACTGAGGTCTAAAGCATCACTGTAAAGCACTTAATACTTTGTTGATGCTCTCCAAGACGTAATCATCATGATAATAATTTCGGATCTATGAGTTAAGAGCGCAACGTGCTTCCATCAGGTGACACATAACTGTTACGAAACATCCATTTGTATTGATGGAGTTGAACACGCACTAAATTACACCGTGAAACAGCGTCTGACTGTTTGTTTGCTTTTCAGGGCTCAGCACAACTTGACAGACACGAGTCTAAACAAGAAGCAGTGGAAGTGCAGTGCCTGCGTGGGGAAGGTGCGGATGCTGGGAACCATTCAGGGCTCTCAGGTTTGTGTTTCCTCTGAGGTACGAGGAGCTGCTGGAGTGTGTCCAGAGAAGGGCAACGGATCTGGTGAGGGGTCTGGAGCACAAGTCTTGTGAGGAGAGGCTGAGGGAGCTGGGGGTGTTCAGCCTGGAGAAAAGGAGGCTGAGGGGAGACCTTATTGCTCTCTACAACTCCCTGAAAGGAGGGTGTAGCCAGGGGGGGTCGGTCTCTTCTCCCAAGGAACAGACGATGGGACAAGAGGAAACGGCCTCAAGTTGCCCCAGGGAAGGTTCAGATTGGAGATTAGGAAAATTTTTTCCACTGAAGAGGTTATTAAGCCTTGGAATGAGCTGTCCAGGGCAGTGGTTGAGGCACCATCCTTGGAGTGATTTATAAGACAAGGGCAGTGGTTGAGGCACCATCCCTGGAGTGATTTATAAGACGGGCTGCCATAGTGCTTAGAGACATGGGTTAGTGATGGTTTATTATCAGAGTTAGGGTGATGGTTGGACTCGATGATCTGAAAGGTCCCTTCCAACCCAGAAAATTCTATGATTCTATGGTTCTCTGACTGCTGGGCTGGAAAGCCATTTCAGGCTGCACCGTAGCGTTTGGAGAGCTGCTCTTCCAAAGTTTGTTTGGGTTTCCAAGTGTGACAGGCGTTTGGTGATGGAGCTGTTCAATCAGCCCCTGGGCACTGCCGTGTGCCTCCAGCTGACACGCTGTGGGAGGAAAGACTCGCTTTGATGTGTGACCTTTCCAGAGGGTTAGACACCACTTGTCATTTAACGACTTAATAATTAAAGAGTGACTCAAGCCTGCTGGGAGTACACAAAATCACAAAATAAATGCTTTAAATAATAATTAGATGATAAGTTTGTTGTCAGATATTGACTGAATCATTTAAACGTGGGACTAAAGTTGGACCCGACCTGGGCATTTCCCTCCTGCTGTGTGGAGTGAAAGGAGGTTTAATGTGACATACACAATTTTTTTTTTCACATAAACCTTTTTTGTACTATGCCCATTATTTGCTGTTGTGCCATATATTAATTATTTTTACATGTCATTAGTAAGCCAGTAATGGGAAATGCTTTCCCTGGACAGTGTGTGAAACCGGCTCGGCTTTAGAAGGAAGAGCGTGTGTGTCCCTTGCCTTGACACCTTGTCTCTGTGCTTTGCTTCTGACCCTCTGCGTCCCCCATCGACACGTAATTTGCAAATAACACGCAGTTTCAATAGTCAAATGTGCAGGGAAAATGGGTCATACTTCATCATTACATTTTTACTCCAAAACAATAACAAATCTATTCTCCAAGCGAGCTCTCGGTGTTGTTGACAACAGCCTTTCCTGCAATCAGAATTGGGATATAGATGCATTATTTTCTCCAGCAAATTTTAGCTGTCAGGGAGTTGTTTTAGTTCTAGTGCTCCTTCTCGGGAATAAATAAGGACTCATGATACACTTCACTCTTCTGACAGGAAAATCCAGACATGTATTTGCCCACCGTTTAGTCGACATCTGCGGTACAGGTGGGGATTTTCTTTTAGAGCCACGGGAGATCTGATTTAGATTTATAAACTTCATCTCCAAAGCAGATGTATATTAAAATAAGGCTTTCCTCATCATTTAGGAGAAGTAACCCATCCAGCAAAGCTGCATTTCTGGGTAGGTGGAAGGGCACAGTAAAACCGTATCTCTGTAACATCCAAAGAATGACTTTTTAATGCAGCAAGGAAATACTCCATGGCTGGCTAGATCTGCCAAGCGGATGTCCTGGCTGACATCATCCAGAGGTTTTCTAAGAGCAACTAAGGTAAATGTTCTTCAAATTCAAAATGGATATATTTTTTTCCAAGATTTTCTTTTAAAAAAAGAGCTGGTGTGGAAGAGCAGCAGTTAAGTACAGCTGAGAGGAGCCGTGACGATTCCTCGTTAACACGTTCAGAGATGGTGAATGTCAGCGAAGGATGAAGATGCTCCGAGTTGGAGGAGGAATGACAGGATTGAATAGCTACGAATTGATCATGAATACATTTAGATAGAAATGAGAAAACGGAGTCTACCCATCCAAGAAGGAAGGTCTGTAATGGCTTTCTGAATAAAATCAGGGAAGAAAGGTTCTAAATAAGTTAAGGTGGAGCTTGGTAAACGTATGGAGAGGGACATATGATTAACCAGAGGACTTGTGGAAAGGGGAAGGTGTGTCTGTGATGTGAGAGCTCCTGAGCACCACCACAGCTTGTCCCAGGAGCTGGAAAGGTCACCGGATGGTTGTTCTCCTTACATCATGCATCAACGCCACACTCAGGGTCCCCTGAGTCACCTGGGGAGCTCCTGGAGTATTTATTTCCTCCTCGGAAGGAGGCTTCAAAGCTCCTGCTCCTCCCGGCTTTCTCTGAAGAACTAACTGATGGTGCTGGGGTCTGGAGTGGGCAGGGAAAGCTGCGTGATTCCCTGGTGGCTTTGTGGGGCTGTCTTGCTTGTTCTCACATGGAGCACACAGCCCACGCTGCGTGATTCCCTGGTGGCTTTGTGGGGCTCTCTTGTTTGTTCTCACATGGAGCAGACACGGCCAACAGCCAGCACCTCTATAGTCCACCCTCTGGTTTTTGGGATTGGGTCAATGGCAGAAGTTCTTACACCCTCCATAACTTTGTATTTCATAGCACATATTTTGCATGTATATACTTACAAATTTTGAGAAATTAGGAAATCTTTAGTCAATGCACCTGAAAGTCCACCACCGAACTGGTCCTGCCTGGCTTCCCTCTGCTTTCAGCAGGACACGTGCTGTGTGAAGGAGCAGCTTCTCTACCCCGTGGTTACCCAAAAAAACCCCACTGAGATTGCTGGATTTCTGTGGCTTTCTCTCCTTTTCCCTTCCTCTTTTTTCTGACCGGCTTCGGCGTCCGTCAGGCTGAGATTCCTGAAGGTTCCTCTCGGGAATCAGAGGAGTCTGTCAGAGATCAATGGCAGAAGTTCTTACACCCTCCATAATTTCATATTTCATAGCTCATATTTTGCATGCATATACTTATACATTTTGAGTAATTAGGAAATCTTTAGTCAATGCACCTGAAAGTCCACCACCGAACTGGTCCTGCCTGGCTTCCCTCTGCTTTCAGCAGGACACGTGCTGTGTGAAGGAGCAGCTTCTCTACCCCGTGGTTACCCAAAAAAACCCCACTGAGATTGCTGGATTTCTGTGGCTTTCTCTCCTTTTCCCTTCCTCTTTTTTCTGACCGGCTTCGGCGTCCGTCAGGCTGAGATTCCTGAAGGTTCCTCTCGGGAATCAGAGGAGTCTGTCAGAGAAGAAGAAACCCCAAAGACTTGTCATTGGTCCCCGGTTCAGCGAGCTGCTGCTGTGCCCTGAGCTCTGCAGAGCACGGTGTGAGGACACCAGGCCTCCTTCCTCTGGTGTCTGAGGAGAAGACAAAAGGCATTTCCAGGCCCCGGCAGCGAGCGGGGGACACTGATAATGATGCCCCGTGTGTCATGTTTGAGCAGGACGGTGTCTGACGGGCTCTGTGCTGATGGAATAATAAGGCTCCCGGCAGGAAAAGCAGAAGACACCCTCTCCAAACCCACTGCTTAAAGGAAGGTGGTGTGTTTCAGAGAAATATACATAAATAACCCAATATTTATCATTTTCTAAAGGTATATTTGCACACCGTGTAGGTGTTCTAATGCCCCAATTGACAGCTATAATTACCGTGGTTCAAAAAAGCTCATGTTGAATAAAAATTTGTTGAAGCAAAAGCATGTAATGGGCAAGCGCGGCAGAAATAAAGGCGAGGCGTGTAAAAATAAGATCCGATATATATATATATTTTTTAAAAGCCAGGTTGGAGAGGGTTCATCATTTGAGGAGTCACTGTCAAGCAGAACAAGGTGTGATTAACCTTTCCTATGCTCGTCCTCCCCGGCTCTTCTGGCGCTGCGCGGTGTCACCGCTAATTAGCGTGCGGTGTAACGAGGATCTGTTGGATTTCCGTTGCTCACCCTCCGGAGGAGCATGGTGTCACCGTGGTGTCTGCCCCCCGCCCCGGGGATGTTTCCAGCTCTTCCTGGGGAGGTTTCTCAGCTTCCTCAAAACCACACATTTGTCTTTTCCCGGGTTCGGCCCTGGTTGGAACCAGCAGCACTGCGTGGAAGATCCTCAACATCAGTGTTTAACCCCTAGAAATTTGGTGTTAAGAAGCAAAAAGCATAACTCGGTCAGAGAAATAATAATTAACCCTTTTGTATGGGTCAATCTTAGTCATTATTTTCCACCGTGTGCACATAAATAAAATGTATTTGGCGAAGAATCCCTCACTTTGCCGTTCTGTCTCTAGGAACTAGTGGCCCAATCTGTCCACACGTGTCCCAGTTGAAGGGCATCTGCCAGTAGCACGTTAGTGGGCAAGGAACAACTCCAAAAGAAACCGTACCTAAAAGGTTTTGCATAATTTTAGCTGCATTGTTACTATTTTGAGGTTTTGTTAATGAGCCTTGTCCCTGTTCCGGACTCTGAGGCCAGAATCAGGCTGCTGAGAAGATGATCTTTGAGGTCCCTTCCAACCTAGAAGATTCTGTGAGTGGTGTCCTGACACCTGCAGGTCCTTGCTGGAGCTTTCCTTCCCAAATCTGCCGGGCACGAAGGATTTCCCAGCTTCTCCAAATTCTGGTTTTGACAAAATAAAATTATTTTAAAAAATTATTAATTTGATTCAGGTGAGGAACTGAACAGCCCCAGGGAGAGGACGATCAAGGGTGTCCTCCACGCTTCGCTGTGCCATCTCCCAGAGGCTCCTCCGTGTGACCCGGATCTGAGGATGCCCGAGGAGAACCACGAGTGGTCTGTGAGTGGTGTCCTGACACCTGCAGGTCCTTGCTGGAGCTTTCCTTCCCGCATCTGACTGGCATGAAGTATTTCCCTGCTTCTCCAAATTCTGGTTTTGACAAAATAAAATTATTTTAAAAAATTATTAATTTGATTCAGGTGAGGAACTGAACAGCCCCAGGGAGAGGACGATCAAGGGTGTCCTCCACGCTTCGCTGTGCCATCTCCCAGAGGCTCCTCCGTGTGACCCGGATCTGAGGATGCCCGAGGAGAACCACGAGTGGTTCCTTCGCTGCCAGCGCGTTTGTGAATTCTCAAGTGCTGCTGCCACCAGCCAGAATGCAAAAGCAATTCTGTGTCCTCATTTTTACAGCCAATTCTGCTACAAATTTGCACATTTCAGTGAAGGCAGTCTCTCTTTCTCCAGAAGGCTCAATTACAGTAACACCAGACCCACAAAGTCATCTTGACAAGTGTCCTATTTACAGAGGAGTGAATGGCCACGCAGGAGAATTCTTTTTTTTCTCCCTCGTCTTTCTTTTACTGTAGAAGAAAACTCTTGAGTAAACTTTATTTTTCCTTAAATTGCAATCACAAGGAGGAATTCACCGTGCAGTTTTGGTTCCCATTGTGCTTCTGACCAACGTGCCACACCAAACCAGACCATGTCCAGTGAATCCTGACTCAGAGCCCATTCCAGAACGGTCCTGGGTCTCCTGGTCAGAAGCTGAGGAGATTTTGGTGGGCTGACATCTCAGCAGAGAATGAGCACCTCCACAAGACTGCTCTGCACCTCCACGAGGCAGGGCTTTTTTCCCCAGAAAGCTTTTGGAGATGGATTAATCACACTTTTTTGTGAGGTTGGCTCAGATCCTGGATTTGACACAAACTCCTGGCAGGCAGACAATCCAAGTGCCGCGTGAGGAATTTATGGATGCCTGCAGAAGGGCTTCCTGAGGTCTCCCACCTGGAGCAGGTCCATCACCAGTACAGGATCAGCCCAGCTAAGCCTTTGTCTAACTTCAGCCCAACCCTACCGTGGAGCCCAGTCTGTCCCCTTCCCTCCAGGAGAAATAAAACCCCACCAGTCCCTCCTGGACCTTGGGGAAGGTGGAATCCTTCTCACACAGACCTCCAGCCTTGCCATACACCACTGCCATCCCACCCAGCCTCCTCTCCCAACCAAACCTCCTCTCCCAAACCCAACCTCCTCTCCCAACCCAGCCTCCTCTCCCAAACCCAACCTCCTCACCCAACCCAGCCTCCTCTCCCAACCCAGCCACTTCTCCCAACCCAACCACCTCTCCCAACTCAACCTCCACTCCCAAACCCAACCTCCTCTCCCAACCCAGCCTCCTCTCCCAACCCAACCTCCTCTCCCAAACCCAACCTCCTCTCCCAACCCAGCCTCCTCTCCCAACCCAACCTCCTCTCCCAAACCCAACCTCCTCTCCCAACCCAGCCACTTCTCCCAACTCAACCTCCACTCCCAAACCCAACCTGCTCTCCCAACCCAGCCTCCTCTTCCAATGCAGCCTTGGCTGAAAGCAGAACACTGCTGCTGCTTCAACACGCCCGACTCCTTTTAATACAAGTAGAAACGAATTTTGTCCTTATTGTGTTAGGAACTAGGCTTTTTTGTTAATGACAGAAATTGTGAGCGCTGTGCAGAACCTCTCCGTTGCCATGGTTATCGCACAGCCATTCCCAGAGTCTCCCCGAACTAGCCAGAAATTAGACGAATCCAAGGGACACTGTGAGAGTAATTCCCAGCAGCGCAGGGTTCTGGGATGTTCCCCTGCTGTCCGTGGGGGAATGAAGGCAGCAAACTAGGTTAGTGCCATCCTCTCCCTTCTGAGCACTTGAAAATTCATTTTTGGCTGGAAACTTTTCAATTTAAATCACCTCCCAGGAGGTTTCTGACTTAAAACTTTGGGGTTAATTTCCACAAGCATGTACAGGTCCCCCCCCGCCACCTCCAACGCTGAAGGTATCCATCTCCCATTCTCATCTCCCCTTTCTCCTCCACTGGCTTCACCCTGCACGGTAACAGTCTTCTCTGGCTCTTCTGCTGCTGTGGGCACAGCAGAAAGAACGATGCCCAGAATGATAGAATCATGGAATTATCAAGGTTGGAAGGGACCTTTCAGATCATGGAGTCCAAGCACCAACCCAGCACTGCCCAAACCCCCACTGACCCATGTCCCTCAGCACCACCTCTGCCCAGCTTTGAAATCCCTCCAGGGATGGCGACTCCACCACTGCCCTGGGCAGCCTCTGCCAAGGCTTCACAACCCTTTTGGGGAAGGAATTGTTCCCAATCTCCATCCCAAACCTCTGAAGGATCCGTGGGCCTGGGCCCGGCCCCCTGGCCCAGCGCTGCTGCGGGGTAATGGAGACTGACAGCTTCATCTTCCCGCTGTTTATCAGTCGGTGCTCAGCACATCAGGTGTCACGGGAACATGACAACTCTTGTCAGGGAGACAGGAGAGCCCTGTGACAGGCTTCCGATTGAATTTCTTCACCCAGCACTCCCAGCATTAGCACTGCGTTAAAACAACTTCATTCATTATTCAAAGAAGGAAAAAAAAAAAAACAAAAAAACATCCCACTGAGATCCTGGCAAAATATATAACTTTTTTTTTTTTAATCCTAAAAATGCACCTGATTTTGCCTCCCAGGTGCCTTCAGAATCACCTGTCTGGGTTCATTAAGAACCACTTTATTTGTTGCCAGCGAATAAGCCCACCACGGGTCATCCTGCCAACGCCTGGGAGTCAGGTGCTTGCTATGAATGATTCATAGCTCGGGCTGCTTTTTAATAAAATGCTCATGTTAGAATTCTACATATGCTCAGAAGCAAGAAATAAAAATTCCTCTCTATATTTTCATTAGAATTTATAATAAATGACAAGCTGGAGCTGTATTCCCTTGTATGCCTGGCCTTTCTGCAGAGGCACCACACTTGTCTACGGGCTCCACTTGGCTGCCCACCATCCCTGACACCACTCGGTGGTGTTGCTCCCGTACAGACATTCTACAGAGGCGGGGAAGCCTGGCTTTTCTCTCAAATTAGAAAAATGCAGAGATAGAGGAAGGAGAAGCAAAGGCTCCAAGAGGTGTCATGGTCCGTGTGAGGACAACTGGAAGGAGACAAAAGCAGTGGCACCAGCAGCGTGACCCATGACTTCTCTCTGCTGAGGAAGCATCTTCACCCAAGTCATTGCAGCTACAAACCACACTCTGTGTGTTCACCACCTGCTTCTAACCCCTTGGGAGTGTTTGATGCTGGAGCAGAACGCCATGCTTCTCCAAGGTGCAAGCAGAGAAGACCTGTCAATGCTCTCCCAGATCCATTGGGTACTCAGGCAGTCCCCAGAGACACAGCGGTGCCAAGAGCTGAAGTGTGGCCTGTCTGTTGCCATACCCCTATGGCATGAAAGCCAAGACATCAGAGACATCAGCAAAAACCTGCTATTAATGTCAGTAACCCCCTCGGCTACAAGGCAAAGGTTCCTTTCCCTTCACGCACCTTATTTTGTGAGCCCTTTTTTTCCCCCAAATTCAAAGGTTCTGCTCAATCCCAGCAGTTGCTGAAGTTCTGGAATGAGAATGGGGTGACTGGGATACCATGGAGCTGCTTCCTACCTCCAGCAGAGCTTCAGCTTTCCCTTCTGCCCCTAAACACAGGGGAAGGTGTTGGTTTTGTCCCGTGTTTGCGTGGATGGGCTTTGGGCAGAACTAGCATTCGGCGTGGGACCCCAAACACAAGGTGTTACAGCAGGTGCCCAGCCAGTCCTCTCTGAAACAACACATTCTGTGCTCAAACCTGCTCATCGAAGGTCTCAATTAACAAATTGGTGACTGCTTCTGTCTGTCCCTCCGCAGCTGCTGGATGATGTGGCGCTGGTCCCGTCCAGGAGTGTGGTGGCAACCACCTGCAGGGCTTAACGCGGCTGCCCCCTGCATCCCAGAAAGGCTTTACAGAGAATTACCTTCCCCTTTCTCCTGCATTTTTAACTTTGAAGAATATTTTTCCTACAAACATTTTTCTCATGTAAACCTTAATAGCCCGTCTTTGCCTGGCTGCTGCAAATAATCTGATTTTATTAATGACTGTTCTCCCCTCTTGCTCTACCACCCTGCTCTCCAGCCCTGCTCCTGACCCCCGGGGTTCAAACAGGTGTCCCTGCATTTCTGCATCCCCTCCAAATGCCTTCTCCTGGGACGCAGTTTGTAAAAAGAAACCCAGTTTCTGCCTGGCAGGCCTCTGAGGCATCTCCTGACCATCTGTTTCAATGGTTACCTTTTTTTCTTAAGGCCTGCAGACTGTTTTTTAGTTACTGAGTCTTCATTCTTTGTCTGTTGGATCCAAATATCTCAGAAAACCGATTTTTATACCCAAAGAGACCTGTGGGTCTCTTTGCTTTATGTGGCAGGGTGCTGAAACGTCAATAAAATGAAGAATCAAGAGTACTCGTGAGATTTAATCGCCACCGTAAGCTCCACTGCCTTCAACAGCACCACCAGGAGAAGCAGCTGTAAAAGAAAGGTCAAGATGTTGTGGTTTGCAGGTTTAAAAGCAGAGAAGTACACGGAGTGTGGGCAGCTGGAGCTGAGATCACTCCAAACTCGTATCAGGTAACACAAGGAAGGGAACTGGATGGAAGTTTCACAGCCATCACTGCGCGGGAGCCGGGGGCTCTGGAAGTTGCATGGCAACAGGCTCAGGACAAAAATAACACATCCATATGGCTCTGAAACTCTGGTTTATTTCCGAGGTAAAATAGGGGTTTTTTTTCTTTGTTTAAGGTTAAACTCTCCAGAGTAAGATGAGCGAGTCCAGTGACACTGGGAAAAGTTCCCAAGTTTTGAATTTTTCCAGGATTCCCATGTGTAGACCGTGCTCTCCTGTTCCTGCTGCTCCTCACCGGCTCTGCTCGGCACTTGCCCGGTTCCTCCTCAGCTCTGACCGACCTCAACAATTCCCTTTTTAAGCTGTTCTTACAGCTCTCTGAGGTTTTTTAAAAACTTCTTTTTATATTCTGGCTTGGTTTAATTGGTGAAAAACAATTCCTGTAATCACTGCTGTGGAGCGGGAGGCTCAGGGTGCAGGTCTCACCCTGCAGACGCTGCTGGGGCCCACACGGGTCTCAGAAAGTGGGTTTGTGATGGGAGGAAAACAGGAAAAATGCCCCCAACACCAACATGAGCTGATTTTGGTGCCACAAAGGGCTCCCATGGCCAAGACACTGCTGGGTGTAAGAGCCATGAACCATCCTTGGAACCGTCTTTGGGCAAACAACTAGAAAAATGCCAGAGTTGTCCTTTTCCAGTTTGCTCCTCAAGCAAGAGGACACAGTAGCTCCTGGATCTTGGTCCCACCAGAGTGAGGTGAACGTAGGGCTGCAGTTTCATGTATTCATAGAATCACAGAGTGGTTTAGGTTGGAAGGGACCTTAAAGATCTTTGAGTTCCAACCCCCCTGCCATGGGCAGGGACATCTCCCACCAGACCAGGTTGCTCCAAGCCCCCTCCAACCTGGCCTTGAACCCCTCCAGGGATGGGGCAGCCACAGCTTCTCGGGGCAACCTGGGCCAGGCTCTCACCACCCTCATCATAAAACATCTCTTCCTCAGGTCCGTTCTCCCCTGTACATGTGCAGGTGGGATGGAGTTGGTGCTGGAGAGGACACAGTTGAGGCCAGGCACTGGTGACCACTTCCAGCTGGTGCCATCACCGTGCTGTGATGGTCCCCCCAGCCTGGCCCACGCTTCCCTGGGGATGGACCATAAATATTCAGTGCCGGATGCGCTGAGATGTAAAATAGCAGGTGCAGCAAATCCGTGGTGAGGACACGTTTAATGGGTGAAGGATTCAATATTCTGTCTATTGAGCTAACAACTGCATAGAAAAACTCCATCTGTAGCTTTTTATGCAATGTTGAAAGTTGGGGTTTTTTTTAATTTAAAACCACAATTTATTTTAAAAAGTACGGATACTCTTGTTGTGGAAGATGGCTCCGTGCAATTAAATGGCAAAATGGATTAAAGCCATTGATAAATATGTAAATATTTGAGTAATTTTAGGTTTCATCTGAGTACATTCAGAACAAAAAAGCTTGTCCTGTGCAGTTCTTCACGTTCCATTCCCCATGGTGAAATTCCTGCTGGCAATTACGCTGTTTCTTTTGGCCTATTCTCCCTTTGCTTCCGTTTCCCCCTCTCTTTTCCCCTGGCTCCTGTAGCTCCTCATGCTTCAAGAGCAGCTCTGAGAGGAGCCGCTGCCTCGTCTTGGTGTGAGCCAAGTATCTCCTCAGGTTCTCTCAGCATTGCCTTCACAACACCCCTCAGCGCTCAGCTCCTCTTTCATTGGCTGCCCTGGGTAGGAATCTTGACATTTGTACAGTAGAATTCCAATATTTAGATCAATTTACAGTTTGGAGATGTGATTCAATTACCAATGAGATCAATGGACGTCTTGATGTCTACCAGAAGCTTTCCCGCTGACCAGATCTTCTGCCCCCTCACACTTGCAATGGCTGAGATTTTATAAACTAGCATACTTTGATCAAAAGCTACTTAATAAAGGTGATTTAATTGGCTGCTCTCTGAAATAATGGCGTCTGTAGCTAACGCAGCTGTCCCAGCTCAAAGCTGCTGTGAGTAGGCACCATGTGCTGGACAGCAAAGATGAATTTACCCCATTTATCTTGAGTGGCAGATGGCATCATGTGGTGCATAGGAGGCTGTGTGGGCACGGAGCCAGCAGGCAGCTGCTGGAAGAGATGATGGTCAAGGCCTTAGGTCCTCCATTGTCTCAGTGAGGAGCCTCTGCCCTGGTCTCTATGGTTGTTACTTGGAAGTTTTCAGCTGTCCTGTCTCATCTCTGTGCCTGCTGGAAAAGAACATCGTTCTGTGCTGCAGGATCCCACCATGAACCTCATTTGTCCAACTCTCCTGAGGAACCGATGCTGAATGGAGTCTTGTCTGCTGGGGGCAAGTCAGTGTTCAGGTCTTCTGTGGAGAAGATGACTGTGTGTGCGGCAGTTTGGCCTGAAGAGCTGCTGATGCCACCTCCTGTGGGATCCCCCACTGGGGAGCATCGGGAGACAAGGCAGTTGTTGGGTGGGATTGGGTTCTTGTCCTGCTCCAACGGGAATCTCCATGTCTCCTGTGGCTGGGAAATTTCTTGATCCTGATCCAGTTCCACTGAGATTAAGGTGAGATCCATTGTAAACCACGAGTACTCAATGGGACCTTGTGGGAGCTGGGTCTCTCTGCTGGCCAGTCAAACATGGACAGATGCTTGTTAGATAGCGGAGTCCTGCAGAGCAGCGCTGTGCAAGTGGAACAGGATGGTGGCCTGGAAGAGAAGAACTGTGGGGATCTGGAGGTTTAGTTCACAGAAGATGGTCAACCCTACCCAACGTCTTTGGTTGCTCCCATGGGATGATCCTCCATCTCTCATTACAGCTTTATTTCTCGGATGAGTAAAGAAGAGGGTGGAGCCATCAATCAGCCATACTTCTGAAGAGCCACACGAAGCGGTGATGTGGCTGATTAAGCCTTGTTCTCTGAGGGAAGTTAACAGAAGCTAATTACAAACCTTCAAGAGAAAAATCTCCTCGCTTGCTCTCACGCCAACGTGCTGATTTGATTGGAAGGTGCTGAACTGCTTCATCAGAGTGAGGACCAGGGACACGGTGCCACCTCCCAGGCTCTGGAGATGCTGCTTGCTGGTACCCCAGGTGAGATGCTCTCGCAACAGAGCTTTTTTTGAAGAAGTCATTAATGGCGATGTGCAACAGGAGCTTCACAGAAATAGTCACAAATGCATTTTATTATAAAGGTGCCGTGAGTTCTGTGTGCAAAGCAGGGTCTTCTGGAGGTTCTGACTGTCTGAAGTGAAGGTAGAGAAAGACATATTGAGGTGGGGGTTACAGAGCTCTCTGGAAATTTTATCTTGAGGTCAGTGGTCTAAAGGAGGACATCAGCCTTCTGGAGGTGACCACGCTGCTGAAGAGACTCTGGGAAACGCTTCTGATTTATGAGGTGACACTAGAGAAGGTAGTGGGCTCTAGGGGAGTTCCTCTGAGGACAGAGAGTTTTGGAGGGAAACCAAGGCAGAAGACGACTCCCTCTAAAACACGGGGCAGAGATGTTCTGCAAAATGACCAAAGGAAGATCTGCCTCGAGTGAGGCAAAGAGCTGGGAATGACAGAGAAGTCATAGACTCATGGAGTCACAGAACGGTTGGGGTGGAAAAGAGCTGGGAATGACAGAGAAGTCATAGAGTCATGGAGTCACAGAACGGTTCGGGTGGGAAGGGACCTTAAAGCCCCCCCAGTGCCACCCCCTGCCCTGGGCAGGGACACCTCCCCCCAGACCAGGTTGCTCCAAGCCCCCTCCAACCTGCCCTTGAACCCCTCCAGGGATGGCGCAGCCACAGCTTCTCTGGCCAACCTGGGCCAGGCTCTCACCACCCTCCCACCAAACAAGTTCTTCCCCACATCTCAGCTCCATCTCCCCTCTTGCAGGGTCCAACCCTTCCCCCTCAATATGGTCACAGTGACTACTTGCATTGGAGGAGGTTCAGAGCTGACCCTGACCTGTCTTTGATAAAAGCTCCTTTATTCCCCCAAACCATTCACACCCTGAATACTTGATCTCAAACAACAATAACGGGCACTTTAAAAGTGACATTTTCAACAGATTTTCTACAAACTTTATACACAAATTATTTCAATGCAAATCTAAGTTTGAAAAGAGTTATTTTCAGTATTACTCTGGTCTAAGTAAAATATTTTCAGCTAGAAATATCCTACATACTCAGCCTTTTTGTTGTGTAAATTTTGTATTTTTTGATATTTTGCTCTGTGAACTTATTGTATCCACAGAGGTTTTTGTGGGGCAAACCCGAGGTGCACTCGTGTGGGCAAAGAGCACACTCATGATTTATGGATAAGCCTTCCTATTATTTAGGTCCTTTTTTTTGTTGGCTGACTTACATTCCTATTGTGCTACAGTCACTTTCCGTTCAATATTGGAAATATGTCCCTCTTGTCCCCCCCAAAAAGCTGTGTATTTTCTGGCGTGTTTGAGGAATCACTTGATTGCAACAGCGAAGTGCTGCCCGGTTACAGCAAACTGTCTTGGTATAACCAGGGTTTTACAGATACATACACCATAATTAACCACTATTATGTGTACTAATACATACCGATAATTAATTAGTCTTTCAGATGCGATAACCATCAAAGCCGTGATTTAAAAGCACATATATTTCTCTGTGTTTTCTCTGTGACCTTTGATATTTCAAAGCACGGAAATACTGATGTTTGCAGCTGCTTCTGCTGGTGCTGACTTTAGGAAACATTATATTGCCGAAAAAATTAAGAAAAAAATGAAAACAAGTGGTTTGCATTTTTTTTCCCCTGAAGATCCTAAGCATAAGTGAAAGGGTGAAAGCTGATAAATAAATAGTCAAATTTATGAACTGTGTTTTCTGAAAAAGACTGCATGGTACGGGTTTCAGTGTGTGCCTGCGAATACAAGTACTATGAGAACCGAACTGCTACCTTCACAGCCACCTCCTCTTGGAAAATTAATTATTCTCAGTCCTACCTCAAATACAACAGCAGAAAGGCCATTTTCTTTGTATAAGGCGCTTGCCAAAATCTGCTGCGTCTTGGTGATACTATGGGTGAGCTTCAAATAGCAGGAAATTTCAATTGTACGGGGAAAGTGTTTAGCAATTAATTTTAAAAGTCCCAGGATGTGTTGAAAGGAGTTAAAATGGATAATGAATCTATTTTTAAATAATGCACTGAAATTTATCGTAAACTGAAGGCATTCAAATATAGGAATGAGAAATATATGAAGAAAACCTGTATTTTTCACCATATAAAGCATTATTCTGTTGTATGGCGCCGTGCGTGTGGCTTCCCAATGGGCCATGGATTTATCTCCAAACAGATTTCTCCAACGTGGCCCTCTGGGCTCACACACCGGGTTCAATCCAACCTCTCCTTCCCTTGGGCTGCTCAGGAGCACCGTTGTGGCCGAGGAGGACAGTGCCCATGGCCCGTCCGTGTGGCTGATGGGGAATGTCCCCTCACGCCCAGCGAGAACCCCTCATCTCACCAGATAAACCACCTCTGCAGACTGAGTACAGTCAGCCATAAACCCATTGCCTAAACTAAATCCGCTCCTTTGGACTTCAGAAAACGTTCCTTAATTTTCTTTGCCACGTATTATATTTGTGTTGTTTCATTTTAGCTGCGTGTTTTTCCATTAACATGAAAGTCATCTGCATATCCTTTATTCTGGGATTAGCTCTTTTTATTCTATTTTCCCAGCACAGTGATTGTCAGGGATGTTTCAGCAGCTTGAGCCGCTGGTGGGTTTCTCTGCAGCTGCCTGGGCATCTGTGGCAGCAAAATACAAATGTGTTTCAACGAAACCTAAAGTCTTCTGCCAGGGGTGGCAGTTGTTCATAAGAGTAGTCCTTTGGAAAATGTTTGCATGTTCTCCTAATGCAGCCCGACAAATGATTTCAGGTGGAGATCATTGATCTGCAGATATTATTCTTCGGGTCTTAGTTAAAAAAAAATATAAAATCCTTCCTTTAAGAAGTCTTTATATTTTAAGCTTCACTCTCACAAAGGTGGGAAGATACAAATCTGAAAGTTGGGGACACAGAAGAAACAAAAAAGTCCTCCTCAAAGGCATGACGCGTCACACCTCGCAAAGTTACGAGCTTGGGGAGAAAAGGAACGAATGAGAAGGGAAAAAAGGATTATTTTCACTGTGCTTTGATTTTAGCCTCTTATGATTCAATGCTCCTTATATTAAGGGTAGATACCTGGGGGTGATAGACGCTGGATACTTCCAGAGATTAATATCCACGTCAGACTAATACAGGTAAAACGAAGCCATTTCTTTTTACCCAGCAGAGATAGGGATTGTGTCTAAGTCTGGCAGAAAACCAGCACATAATCCTTTCCTAAAGCACCCGCCGAGGTGGAAAAAAACAAGTCGAGCAGTGCGAGGGGAACCGAGTGGCACCAACCGAGGGTGTCTGGAGGGGGGGCAGGGACCCCAACGCTGCTGTGATGGCTGAGATGGGCCAGAGCTGGTCCCAGGGCTGCCACGGGGGCACCAGGAGTGACTGTCCCCTGCAGGAGGGGACCATCTGTCTCCACATGGTAAGCACCGGAGCCTTAGCATCTCTTCGCTCTCCTGCAAGTCTTGTGAGGAGCGGCTGAGGGAGCTGGGGGTGTTCAGCCTGGAGAAGAGGAGGCTGAGGGGAGACCTTCTCGCTCTCTCCAACTCCCTGAAAGGAGGGGGTAGCCAGGGGGGGTCAGTCTCTTCTCCCAAGTCACAGGCGACAGGACGAGAGGAAATGGCCTCAAGTTACACCAGGGGAGGTTCAGGCTGGATATTAGGAAAATATTTTTCACTGAAAGGGTCATCAGCCATTGGAATGGGCTGCCCAGGGAGGTGGTTGAGGCACCATCCCTGGAGGTGTTCAAAAGACGGGTTGATGTAGTGCTGGGAGGTATGGTTTAGTGATGATGCTTCTTGTTTGTTGTGTGGGTGTCTATTTTTGTCAGTTGGGTTGACGGTTGGACAAGATGATCTTTAAGGGCCCTTCCAACCTAGAAGATTCTGTGATTAAATGACGATGGAGTTTGAATCTGTATATTTATAGTTGTCCAGGACAAACAGTAGAGGATGCTCTAGTGAAAAACATCCCTGCCCATGGCAGGAGGGTTGAACCGGATAACCTTTAAAGGTCCCTACTAACCCAGACTATTCCGTGATTATGTGGCTAACGCAAGATGAGAAGAGTTTTTCTGAGGAAAACCCACCCTCCCGTGGTTTCTAGAGTGCTCAGGAAGACCCTCAGAAGACACCTACTTAGCCACAAATGAACTAAACTGAATTCATCATCCAACTCACTTCGTAATAATGTTATCATCAAACAGCTGCTTTTAATCTTTAATAAAAGGTGTTTGTAAATTGCTCTAACAACATTGTTTACTGTTTGCATTACCTCTCCCAGCCCGGTTCATTAGCTGTCATTAGAAGCAGTTTATAGCGTGCGTTTTGCATATAGAGATGGGGAGTAATAATTTGCATTCAGTCCCGTATCAGCTTCAGCTGTTCCCTTCCACCTTCCCCTTCTCCCGACAAGACTCTCCCAGTGACACAAAGTGAACACAAGTTGCTACGGACACTCAGAAAATGAGTTTTGATTATGCCAGTAAATGCCTCATTCCCCTCAAGGGAATATAAGCTACAGTTCCTGCAGCTTTTAGAATCTCCTGCAAAAAAAAAAAAAATCAATAAAGACCTTAAAAATACATGGCATTTAACAGTGAATGCCCTCCTTTACTTCACCTTTTAATAGGAGCCTCCTGGATTTTTCTAATAAGGTTATGGTGTTCCACCGCAGCGAGGGCGGTAGAACAGCAGCTGGTAATTTCACTCATGTTGTGACCTTCTGCGCCCCACTACCCTCCCCTTGCCTGGCTGTGGGGACACGTCCCCGTCCCTTCTGCAGGGACCTAAAACCTGCCCTCCTGGAATAAACTCAGCTGGTGTTGGGGGGACAGGAAAACCCCACGCAGGAGAGAGACCGAGCCCGTTGGGCGAGGGGAAGAGGTGGAGGAACATGGCTGGGAAAGTGTGGGAGCTGCTCTAATGATCTTGTGGGACTGAGTTGCGGGTTCAGATGCACTGGAACTAGTGTAATCAGCAGGATCTATCTCATTTAACTTTCCCCATCTAAAACCTGTTTTTTTCATCTCCACTAACATTGAGGTCGGCGACAAGAAATAGGGGATTCATCCTTACCTAAGGTCGGTGCGTGATGTTGGGCAGGGTGGACCCACGTTTAAAATTTAGTATCAGCCAGTCCTTTAGCAGTCACATAAGACGGTAACAACAATTTAGCAATCAGATAAGAGGGTTCACAATGCCTTGTGGTCAGAGCAATGGTCTGTCTGGCCCAGTGCATTGTCCGTTGTGGTGGCAAAAGGCAATGCTACTTGAGAAAAACTCCCAAGTCTCCCCAATTTTTGCTGCCCGTTTTCCTCACACTCCCCCAGCATGCAGAAGAGTTTTATTAGGGATGTTAGAAGTTAAATCCCTTCCTGATATCTTTAGTAACCACTGACCTGCTGTTCAGGAATTTCACTAACCCTTTTCCCAGTCCTCTGATCCCATTTGCCTCCAGAGCCTCCTGTGGCACCAGGTTCCAGAGGCTCATGACCTGCCGTGTGAACAAAATCATTCTTTTATCTATTTTAAAGCAGCCTCCTCCTTGTCCCACTGGCTGCTTCTGAGCCCTGGTTGTGTGTGACTCAACAACAGCTCCAGGTTCAGATCATTCACTGCCTGTCTGGGTTTGCCAACCTCAGCTCCATCCTCCCTCCGCTGTCTCCTGAGCCTTTTGATGCCCTCGTAAGAGAGCTTTTCTTCTGTCTGATGTTTTCTGCTGCTCTTCATTGTGCCACCCCAAAGTCCCGTGCATCCTCAGAAGGCAGAGCCCAGCACTTTGCATGCCACGCAAGAAGTGGTTGCCCCGAGGTGGCTCGTGATGGCAAAGGATGCATTGGCTTTATTTGCCACAGCTGGAGCATGTCCAGAGAAGGGCAACGGAGCTGGTGAGGGGTCTGGAGCACAAGTCTTGTGAGGAGCAGCTGAGGGAGCTGGGGATGTTCAGCTTGGAGAAAAGGAGGCTGAGGGGAGACCTTCTGGCTCTCTCCAACTCCCTGAAAGGAGGGGGTAGCCAGGGGGGGTCAGTCTCTTCTCCCAAGGAACAGGCCATGGGACATGAGGAAATGGACTCAAGTTGCATCACGGGAGGTTTAGGATGGAGATTGGGAACAATTTCTTCATGGAAAGGGTTGTCAAGCCTTGGCAGAGGCTGCCCAGGGCAGTGGTGGAGTCACCATCCCTGGAGGGATTTCAAAGCCGGGCAGAGGTGGTGCTGAGGGACATGGGTCAGTGGGGGTTTGGGCAGTGCTGGGTTGGTGCTTGGACTGGATGGTCTGGAAGGTCCCTTCCAACCCGGTCAGTCCTGTAATTCCATCATTCTGTGGTGTTCCTCACCAACAGCAGTGAATTCAATCACACCTCATGCTTTTTCTCTCACTAGCGTGAGGCAGAGCTGAGTCCTGTGAGGAGGAGGAATGTAGCTCTCTCCAAACACAGATACAACCTGATGTGACGATTTACAGCAGACAAAAATGGAAAACATGTTTACAACGTTTTACTTCCCCACCCAGACTTTTCTGAAAATCCTTCCACCGCGTCCTGTGTGTGTGTGACCCCGGAGGCTGGTCCCAGGGCCGGGAGTGTGTGAAGATGCCAGACGGAGGGTCCACAGCACGGAGGGGGGTGTGGAACGGGGGGGAACCTGTGGCAACCGGCTGGACCCTCCTGCTCCCATCACTCCCACAGGACGTGTGCTGCTCCCCCCCTATCCTCTGCAGCAGGACGATGTGGGTCACAACAAGCAGCAAGCTGGCAACTGCGAATTAGTTTATGTTTTAATCCAGGAAACATATTTTCAAGTAGGCAAGACCTATGGAAAAGGCTTTGAATAAATGCAGTGTGTGTGTGTGTGTTGCCAAGGCTTCACATCTGAGCAGGGAACAGGAAAAAGCCCAGTTCTGGCTCGGCAACTCCAGAAAGATTCCCAGCGAAGCGGCAAGGCGTGCGTTCCCCATCTCCACTTCAGCTGGCCAAGGGAAAATATCTCAGCTTAACACGCCTTCCTGCCAGTTCTCAGGGGAGGCAGAACGGCCTCTCCCCTTGGGGGGACAGTCCTCGCCCTGGCAAGTGCCTGGCCAGCCCCTCCATCTCCATCTCCATCTCCATCTCCATCTCCATCTCCATCTCCATCTCCATCTCCATCATCTCCATCTCCATCTCTTTGCCTCTTGCCACACTGCCAGAGTGCTGGGATCACACACCTTTGAGCACAAGGCCTGGCATTTCAAATAAAAAAATACCATTCTCTCTCTCTTTAGTTTTTTTTCAGGAAAGCCTCCACTCCTTCAGAGTAACAACAGTCAATCTAATCATGTCCAGGATTTAATTTGTCCCATTTAAACCACATTACGACTTCCTGGGGTGGCAAGGGGAAGGATGTAACAAATATACCCAGAAATTCCCAACAGGGAGAGGAGCCAGCAAAAAGCATTTCATGGGTCTGTCCCATGATACAGAGCTGGTGGCTGCTCCCACTGCCTCCTCCGTCCTTTAAACCTGACAGAAGGAGACCTCAGGCTGAGGAGGAGAGCTCAGGCTGAGGAGGAGACCTTAGGCTGAGGTTGTTGGTGGAACTCAGGCTACCTCTGGTTTCTGGGTCAGACCAAGTGAGTCCTGGTCCAGCAGGAAGACCCTAAACTGGAGCAGTGAAAGCTGGAATGAAGGTAGTTGAACAAATTGTTTAAAGGGAACACTCAGGTTTACATTTCAGATGAGAGCTCAGAGCCTGGCTCTGTCCTTCAGGGACACACCAGCCCCAGCTCCAAGGCTGCCTGGTCTTGCCCACATGCGTAACGCTGACTCGGGGAAGTATCTGTCTCCAAAATTGGTTCTTTATATGGAAATATCGACTCACAAGCACCTTTCCAGTGCCAGCTCCAAAGCTGGTGTTTATTTATTCATTTTCATTTTTAAAAAGATGCTCAGTCCTCCCTCGCGCCGTGGCTGGTACATAATGACAGTTGACGTTTGCCTACACGCCCCCGGCACCGTCGGATGCTGACTTACTGCGTTAGAGCGATGTACTTGGGGACAACCCCAGTACCAAAGGCGCTGGATACATCCAAATTCTATTAGACACTTCACGCAGTACGTGTTCATCGTAGGGTACTTCACCAGGGCTTTATCTTCAACGGAGAATGGAGCACAAGAGGGAGAAAAATGGTTTGCTTACAATCAGCGAGGAATTATTATTCCGGCGCCGCGCTCATCCATTGTCACCCGAACGCCGAGGCAGCCTGATAAGGGTTCCGCTGGTTCAGCTGGAGGCTCCTCTTCTGTCTTGAGATATTTGGGCTACGTTGTTATTCTTAAATCATTGCTATTCATAATTTGGAGAGTGGGTCTAAATTGAAGACAATCTTATGCTATTTTTTTGTTGGTTTTTTTTTTTTCCTTCTGCTCAGTTCTGACGACTCAAGGCCATTCCCAAATATTTAATTAATAAATTTAGTCTGAATACTTGGGGTTTTTTCCAGTATCCAAACCTAATCTTTCAGTGGATTTCAGTAAATCATCCCTGAAACCTTGGTTTTGTTGCTTTTTTTTTTTACTTAGATACAGTTTTTGCACAGCATAAATCATTCTACTCTTTGACAGGAAAAAATGTTTTCTAAATCTGGCTTGCTTTATTGTTCTCCATTACACAAATAAAATGATTTATGGAGAAAGAAAAAGGAAAGAAAGAAGGAGGAAGCATTGCCTGATCTTTTTAGAATTATTTTTTCTTTATCCTGAGATTTATGCTTTTTTTTTTTTTTTCTTTCTCCTGCCCTTGTGTTTGCCCTGAAGAAGAACCTCAACTTTCTGCTGACCTCTGCTCCGTTTCTTTTGCACCGTGGCCGGGAGATTAGTAAAATGTCAGATTTCTCCTCAGTTTTGGGTGAGACAAGGCCAGGGACCTGCAGGGCTCTGGTGAGCCTGAGGGCACCGTGTATCTCCGAAACCCGAGTCCGGCAGGGGAGCGGGATGGGAGCGGGAGGCGGGAGCCTCGCCATGGAAACAGGGGCCCAAACACACACAGGGATCAAAATTCTGGGTTGCCATGGCGATGGAAGACAAATGATGCTTTTTTGCAGATTCATGGATGGCGCCGTGTGGGACAATGGGGTGCCACGGGGCTGTGGGGATTCTTCTCTAGGGTCTGCCACCAGCTCTCTGTGTCACAGCTGAGCCAGAGGGACTCGGAGGAAAGAAAAATCCACCCCCCTGTAGCCAACACTCGTGTGGAGAGTGAGAGTGTGCAGCGTTTTTGTGGCTGATCCGGTGGACGTTGATGTGGTTGATGGTCCACTACTGGATTTCGTGGGCAGTAGAAGACCCCTGAGCTGCTTGTTCTGGACACGTGTGACTGTCACCCTCTCCTGAGACACCTCTTCTGTTGTGTTTAGGTGCCCAGGACCAACATGGGGCCTGAGGCCAGCAGAGGCTGAAGAGCAGCATCGTGGCAGTTCCTTACTCCACATAAGTGTAGCACCAACAGCAATCGACGCTTCCATTATGCTTTTTTAATGAAGAAACTTTTTTTTTTGTGAAGAAGAATCTTAACCAACGAGCACCCCAAAGTACCCGTGTCTTGCAGTGTAAGCAGGAGGCAGAGGGACACGACTGGAGGTGTCTTCATGGAGCTCTGGTTTATAGAAAAGGTCTGGATGAGAAAAATCTTAGCTGCAACTTTGCCGCCTTCGGTACCATTTTTCTAGGGCAGACAACGCTGGGGAAGGATCATTTCTCATAAGTACATTCTTGTAATATTCAGAGAAACAATTTTTCAGCTCTGTGTTATCAATTGCTGCTGCTTTTATGTTCTTATTGCTTACTAGGAGTTTCTGTTTGAGAGGAAAAAAGTAAGGATATTTCAGAGCGATTGGAGTCCTTCGCGCAGTTTTTGTGTGATCCGTTCAATATTTTATAATTCCTTTCGTCTTAAGTATTTCTAAATAGCAGTACCTTTCAGGCTGACTAAGAGAAATCGGATTTGCTTTTATTGAACATGAGTGTATGCATATTATAAAGAGGAATCCTATAGGTGTGGGGGAAGCTTAAAGGTTGAACTATTACATCTCTAACGGAAAACACAAGTCTGCTGGAAATAAGAGCTGCGTCTTCTGACCTTTATGTCATCACGGTTTTGAAACAGAACCCAGGATTAGAATTCAGAGGTAAATTTTTGCTCCAAGCCTGTCATTTCTCCTGACGTTCTCTGCCTTTTGCTGGCAGCAGCAGCTTAACTTAAACATTTTCCCCTCCGAGCGAAGCCGGGGCGGCTCTGGGCTGGACCCGTGGCCGGGGTCTGGGTGTGGAGGGAAGGGGGGGTGCTCCCCAGGCCCCCCGATCCCACAGCCTCTGCTGCTCTGGGATGTACAGGGGCTCTGAAGCACGTCCCCAGTACCTATTCCACTCTGCTTGGAAGGGAAAGAAGACCAGAGAATCCTTTCCCTTTACACATATGGTTATAGCAGGCTTCGTCTCCCAACAAGTGAAAAAGGTGTAGAAGTTAAGGTAAATAAGAAATTCAGTGACAATAAAGCTTTGCAATTGGAGATGGAAATTTCTGAGATTTCCTCTGGAGTATAGAGCTGATCATCAAAACCTCCAACTTTAGAGTATCAAGAAATAAAGACTCTGACTCAGTATATTTATGGATACACTATGATAGTGATGTTTATTAGCATTTTCAGGCTGCTTGTGTCAGGTTGTGTTTCACTGTACACAGCCAGGCAGCGCAGTACAGGTGCCCGACTGCCAGGCAGCAAGGAAATCAGCAGGGAAACGTAGAAAATTAGCAGGGATGTCTAACAGGATTCCTTATTTACATTACTGGAAATAAAACTCCTATAGAGCATCACAATCAGTGATGCAGGCGCTAAGCCCATTCACACAAATACAAATTCTGGGGTTTATTCAATCAAGAATATATATTGATGTATGGATTTATGCCCTTGGGTCCATCAGGCTGTGCCCAGCTTTGGTTGGGGGGTCGGGGGGAAGGTGAGCGGGAGCAGGGGGGGAAAACTGCCCACTCCCAGGGGGGATGCAGAGCAGCGAGACCTCTGGGTCCCAACCACCATCTCTGAGCTCTCCTGTCTCTGCAGAGTGGAAGTCTAAAGCCTGACCCAGTATATGGCAGGAGGGAGTGAAAAACCCTCAGCCTGCAACCTCAAATTTAATGGGCCTTCTAGAAGAAGCCACTGTTCAGGGCAAGCTGGGCAGCGAGCAGACATCTTCCATGCCATAGCTGCTGCCTGAAGGACACACTGCGGTGTTAAGATCCATTCTGGTTAATGGTTGGACTCGATGATCTCAAAGGTCCCTCCCAACCCAGATGATTCTATGATTTTAGGCTCCTGGCAGGTGGAACACTGCTGCTGCCCACCCTGTGCTACTGGAAACGGGCTCTTTCCAGTCCTGGGCAGACTTACATCTCCTGGCGCCGCTGGGCAGACGTGGAGCCAGTCTCAGGGCTGAGCCTGGGACTCTACAAGTCTGTCTTCTTGCTGCACTTACCCAGTCCTTGACAAAAAGAATGCAAAATACTAAGGAAAGTCAAGGAAAAGGGAACAATTTATGCTCTTTGTGGCTTTTTAGACCAACCCTGTTTAACATAAAATCGTGCTCAAGGACCAGTCCCTCTAAAAGAAAAAGTGAACGTTGGGTAGAGTATGAGGAGGAGGACAACGTTCTCTGCTGGACAGCCTGGTGGTGCACACTCATGGTGTTCTGATCGGAAATGTACTGTGCTCACGTATGAGTTTGAAAGAAATAATTCCATTTCTAGTCGTTGTCAAGATAGGGAAGAGAGAGAGAAAATCCTTTTCTGGAACAAATGAACAAAAGAAAACAAAACCCAAGGTCACAGCTAAATATAACACATGAAAAAAGGAAACAGGGCCAATAGGCATCAAGTAGCTGTTCAGGCACAGCAATCCAATGAAACCAATTGTCCCTGACCTGTTCTATTAACATTCTGAAATTGCAAACACACACTCACAGCCTGTGTATTTGCAAAAACACCACCCAGACGAGAGGGCCCTTGGGGCAATGCAGCCACCCGAGAGAAAGAGGACAAAAGCAAGGCTCACGTCCACTGGCAGGATTATTGACCTGATGCCCTGTATCACAGCAATACCCACGCCAAAGACTCCCTTTGTGTGTCACCCATAAACACCCAGAGTATTCCCAGCTCATGATACCGTGGTGGTCCCACCCCAGCTGGCAGCCAGGACCATGCAGCCACTCACACAGCTCTCCCCTTTTTCCCCTCGAAGGGCAGGGAGAAGGGGGAGAAAAGGAAGGGGAATGGAAAGGAGAAAAAAAACGTTGTGGGCTGAGATAAAGACAGCTTAGTAGAACAGTAAGAGAAAAGGAAAATAACAATAAATAACAACAACAACATCAATAATAATAATGATGTGGGTGAACTGGCACCGTCCCAAGCAGTGATCGTGGATTCCCCCACCCCTCCAGCCCCCATTTCTATACAACATCTCTGGTACAGAATATTCCATTAGCCATTTCCTTGTTCTGTCCATGCTCCTTCTCAGCTTCTATGAGAAGCTGAAATGAGTCCTTGAAAAGTATAAAAGTCGCCTAGCGACAACTAAAACAATCTACAGAATATTCCATTAGCCATTTCCTTGTTCTGTCCATGCTCCTTCTCAGCTTCTATGAGCAGCTGAAACGAGTCCTTGAAAAGTATAGAAGTCGCCTAGCGACAACTAAAACAATATGCATTACCGACAGTCCTTTCACAGCAATCACTAGACAGAACATTCACTCCTTCCCAGCTGAAAGCAGGACAGATATAGAACTGCTCCCAGAGGCACCAAGCTGCCCATCCTTGGAAATGCAAACGCAGGAGAAATCGCCACTCCCAATCCCTGCAATCCCCCTCCTGAGTGCTGGCACACGGCTGGGAAAAGGTCTGGGCTACCCTCTCGGGGTCAGGACCAGTTTTCTGGCCAAGAAGCAGCTTTCTGCAAACTTCAGGTGATGCGGGAGAGGGCAGAGCAGGCAGTATCGGGGGCTTTCATTGTAGAGACAAAGCTTAACCTCTGCTTGGGACTCTGACAGAGCCCGAGGTGTCCGAGCAGAGAGAGGATGGACAGAGCCATGCAAACCCTCAGCGTGTTTCCCTGGAGAGAGCAGCCCCTCTGTGAGGGAGGGATGGCCAGAGCAGGCAGGGGGAGGCCAGGACCCCCGTGTGATCCTTGGCCACGGCCAAGATCAGCACAGTCTTAGGAGAGAGGAGGAACAAAAGGACCTGCACTTTGCAATCCCGACTCTGCAAGGTGAGACCTGCCTGTGGTGCCCTGAGCTCTCCCTTCTCCCTTACTTCCTCAACTTCCCCCTCTCCCTTACACAGAATTCAGCAACAGAGAAAAAAGTTTGAATTTCTCCTCTGAAGAAAACTCCTCCAGGCTTTGGAATGAGAAAAATCAGTCTGCAGAAAGAGGCAGGCCCAGGCAACTCCTCTTGCCTCTCATGAAGCTGTGGTGTGAAACCCAAGGTGATGGCTTTCATTTCACCTTTAACCCTTTGTGGGGAAAGATCACAGAATCACAGAATCTTCTAGGTTGGAAGGGACCTTAAAGATCATCTTGTCCAACCGTCAACCTGACTGACAAAAATAGACACTCACACAACAAACAAGAGGCATCACCATCACTAAACCATACCTCCCAGCACTACATCAACCCATCTTTTGAACACCTCCAGGGATGGTGCCTCAACCACCTCCCTGGGCAGCCCATTCCAATGGCTGAGAACCCTTGCAGTGAAAAAAATTTTCCTAATATCCAGCCTGAACCTCCCCTGGGGCAACTTGAGGCCATTTCCTCTCGTCCTGTCGCCTGTGACTTGGGAGAAGAGACCGACCCCCCCTGGCTACCCCCTCCTTTCAGGGAGTTGGAGAGAGCCAGAAGGTCTCCCCTCAGCCTCCTCTTCTCCAGGCTGAATAACCCCAGCTCCCTCAGCCTCTCCTCATAAGACTTACTCTCCAGACCCCTCACCATCTTTGTTACCCTTCTCTGGACCCACTCCAGCACCTCAATGTCTTTTTTATGGTAGGGGGCCCAAAACTGGACACAGCACTTGAGGTGGTGCCTCACCAGTGCCCAGTACAGGGGGATGATCACCTCTCGGGCCCTACTCGCCACGCTGTTCCTTTGGCATATAGTACAGGGGGATGATCACCTCTCGGGCCCAACTCGCCATGCTGTTCCTTTGGCATACGGAATCTTGGAAAAAAAAATTTTACAAATTGCTAATGTTAATTCCTAGACTGGTGGCTGAAGGAAAATGAGACGCATAATATCAAAAACATGGGGAATTTTATTTATGCCAAATATAGAAAATAACAAGGGGGAGAAAGTGCCAGTTAGTGACCGGGCACTTTAGATAAATGTCACCCGGCGAGTCCGTGCCTTAATTTGTTGTGCAGAGATTGTTCTGCCGTGTCCCATCCCGGACAGCAGGCTGCAGGAGCCCTGCCTTTGGTGGCATTTTGGAGCCCAAGGCGCAGGGACCGAGCCCGGGAATCCTTGTAGCGTGGCTTTGTCTCTTGGGAGATTTCTGACTCGAAACCGCATTTGTTTATCTTGAAGCGCTGCGCTGTGCAGGTCTCCGTCATTTGCATTTCAAACTTGGCAGAGGGAGAAGAATAAAAAATACATAAGGCAAATTTTACCATTATCTCTGAATTTCTATGGTTTTATCAGTTTCGCTCAGAATCCTCTGTAAGGCTGTTTTTAAAAGATAAAAATAAGAATTTCAGACGGCTAAAGCAAAACATATTGATAAAAAAAAAAAAAGGAAGAAAAAAATAATTGGAGGAAAGAAAAGCATATACCTATGCATTAAAACAATCCTCCAAAATTATAAAGCATGCATTCTTATCCCAGCGAGAGTCAGTCATGGTCTTTATCAGCCTGAGCCGGCTTCTTGCCGCTCTCATCTTGGGTTGCGGGCAAACACCGCTCTGATCACATTCATCTTTGCGACTCCAAGAAACAGCTTTGAGAAGATTTTTAATCAATGGCAGCGGGGTTACAAATGTGTGCATGAATCCAGCTTTTGTCTCCTTCTAAAATCCTTTCTTACTGATAGCAAACTTTCTTTTTGACTCCACTGCCAACCGTTAACCACATAAGTGTGCATTTAATTTTACTCAATATAAAGCAAAGTTTACTCTGCATTTTCAGAGGTATTCTAGCCTTTGTAGGTTCTTTAATGATGGCAGCCCCACCTGAAACCCTCTGATGAAGCCTGAGAATCAGATATGAAGTCAAACATCTGTCATATTCCTCCTCCTTTGGAATTTCACTCCCTGAAAAGTATCTCACAATAGGTATTACTGATTAATTATTGAAGCATTTCCATTACTTTAGGTTGAAAAAGGCAAATTCTAATGACGCAAATAGAGACCAGTATTTTGGTAGCACTAACCTGCATCGAGCAAATGGAACTGACTGAAATTACCAAGGGAAAAAAGGGTTAGTTTTAACCAGGATTAGTTCTCCAGGTTGATTCCCTACATAAGCACTGGAATGGGCTGCCCAGGGCCGTGGTTGAGGCACCGTCCCTGGAGGTTTTCAAAAGATGGGTTGACATAGTGCTGAGGAACATGGTTTAGTGACGGGGGTGGGGGGAGCTGTATGGTTTTCTTTTGGTTTTTTATCAGGGTTAGGTTGATGTTTGGACTAGATGATCTTAAAGGTCCCTCCCAACCTCCATGATTCTATGATTGTATGATTCTATGATAATCAGAGAAACCGTTACACCCCCAGGAGTGAAAACAGAGCAGGAGCAAACACCCGGGGCTGGAAGAAAGGAAGGATGTTTCTTTTGGTGGCAGGGGTGGTTTGATGTGATTATGGAATAACAGCTGTAATTAGAAATCAGCGTGCAACCACAGGAACACATTGTGCTTGTGCATTTGTGGGAAGCACATTTGGGTGTGCAACAGGCACACTCATCCCCACGCTGCCTGGGTGCTCTTATAAGATGGTATACGATCCCCTCTGTGCACCACGTGTCCCCCTTATCTTCAGTTCCATACAAACAGAAATAGCTGCGCTTCTATTTTGGCTGATTCCTAGACAATTTATAAAGTGTAAAACTACATCCACAGCGGGAGAGAGAAGGAACAAAATTTCAGTTATTTTTCTCCCTGAAGCTCTCAAAGCTTTTTCTAAACAATGCACTTTTATGTGGATAATAGAACTTCAACCTTTTGAGATCAAACATGCTCTCTTCACATTCCTGCTCTGGCAGAGTGGCTGTGTTCCATAGGGGAAGCTGGCTGGTAAACCCAGGGAACGCACCGACCACAGGAAGCACAACGTGGGACACCAAAGGGCAGGAAATACGGTGAAAGCAGGAGGATCTGATCAAAGTGAGGTCTTCTCACCAGGGAGAATCTTCTGCTTAATCCCAGGCTTGCAACGGGAAGCCTTTTCACTTACCTGTTCTAGCTTCTTGAAAGAGGAAAATCAAATTAATATGCTCCCACGGGTGCCCATTTGTCTCGCCATGGCCCCAAGCACTCCTCTCCAAATGCTCCTTAAATGGAACACAATTATTTGAGAAGATGCCTCAAAGCCTCTGAGAGATGATCAGGTTGATCAGGCAGGCTGGTATCAAAAGGGGGTTGTAGGAGCTATTTTTTTTTTTTTTTTTCCCCTCCCAGCTGAAGACAATTAGACCAATTAGAAGGTCCAGGCAGCTGTAAACAGAAAAACACTGATAAGAGGGGTGATTGGGTTTGGCATTGGGAGTCAAAAGGAGGAGAACTTGAGACAGCAACAGGCAGTTTTCTGAAGCTCCTGGTAAGTGTCTGCTTATTCTACTACTGAATGCTGGTTTTTTGGGGTTGTATGCTTCCAGTTCCTGAAAAGTTTTGCTTTCCCATGGGTTGGCTATTTGCAAGAAATGCATTTAATACTCTGTGGAGCTTTATCAGGATGGCTAAAGCAAATCCTCTTTATGGAGCACCTAATGACAGTGGCCCTTGGACTGAAAACAGAAGGAATATGGTTTACTAAGAAAAGCTGTCATTAGAAAAGCCCTTGTGTAGCCTTACTGTTTAAAGAGGAAGTATAAATCATTGCCAAATGCAAACAGAGCTCTTTGTTTTGTATCACTACAAATGTTAACTGCTGTGGTGAAAGAGTGCCAAAACTGTGCACATCTGTGTAATATGGGAGGCATTGTTTATACATCTGCTTAATATCACCACTGAATTTGTGCTCAGACACTTTTAAAGAAATAAGTGCATGAGCCCACCCTGAAAACATCATTCTCCTTGGTGCTTTGGCCCCACGAGGGAATATAAGTGAGAGATGGTCACTGAAGCTGGAGAGGAAAAACAGAAGAGTCAGTAGAGTATCAGAAGGGCAGTAAAAGTAGAAGGAGATGAGGATGGTGTACTTTTATTTCATCATTGCCCTTCCTCATAAAAGCTTAGACACACTCAGCTGCCTGGCTGGGGGGTTCCTGGGCTGCCAGCTGATGTGCTGTAGCACAATTACACCTGGAGAGAAAATCTGATCTTCACACCTGTAGCTCGCTTGTAACTTAACTCCCAGAGCTCTTTCCACACCCTGTGGATCTACAGAATATTTTGAAGTAACGTGGTACTAGAAACAGTTGTTCTATTATTCTGAGCTTGACAATTGGGGAAATTTCCCGAATTCAAATGCCGCACATTTGAGCTCCTGAACTGATTTGAGTTTGAGGCAGATACTGCAGAACCTGAAAAGAACAGCTGCAGCCACATCTTTTCATGTTGCTAAGCTCACCTCTCAGCATGAGCACAAAAGCTGCCTCTAGAAATTCTAAATTTAGTGTTCAGATTCCTAAAACATTGGAGAATATTTTTAAACGTGATGGTTTCCTGGCAAGATTAGCTGAGTGCCGGCACACTCTGTATTAGCTTCTAGATGATGCTCGGTCTTAGCCTCATGATGCAGGACTGAAGGGAAACTATCCCCTTGACTGTCTAAATGTCACTGGGTACAGCTGCATCTTTAGAGTAAACTGCCATAAATCAACACAAAGACATTCCCAGACCAGTGCTTCCACTGGACAGCCTGTCAAACTGGGGAAGTGTGTGGTTTGAGGAGACAGAAGCATCGCTCGGTGCAGCAGGGGGAACTGTTCACCTGCACATTACAGATCCTGGGAAAGTAATTAGCACACGGAACAGTGTGTTTTGCAGCTTTTTTTTTTCCAGGATACTGATAATCCAAAACCTGCCTGCACATCGGTGCCATAATCCAGCCCTAAATGAGGGGAGAATGGCCTGGACCCTATACAAATGGCAAGAGGTGGAGGACCAGGTCCAGTTATGCCTGGGGCCAGAAATGATATAAATGTGTATCTTGAGACTTTTTTCTCTCCCATATAGGAAAATGTCTGTAGCTGCAGTGGAGATAAATCCGCTGGCCAGTGAGCACTTGGAGAGTTTTTATTTTTATTTTTTTTCATAAGTAATAGCAGTTTTGACTCTCCTGATTTATGCCTGTGTTATGTAGAACAGCCCTGTAAGGGAGAGCTGTGGGTTTTGCTGTGAAGGTGGTGTAACTGGGTTCAGGCAGCGAGGGTGCGGTGCTTTGCCCGTGTTAAGCCCAAATAAACTGAAACAGGAATTGGAGCAGTTGGTACCAGCTGAACCGTGGCCCTGGATTCAGCGAAAATCTCGGTGGGACTAGGGAAGAGTTATAAACCCATTGGGGTGAACCAGCAAGGGGCAGCTTCACCGGCATGATAAACAGCAGAAGAGAATCTTCCCCAAATTATTGTCAAATGAGTAGAGACTTAATGCTTCGAAAAGTGAAACTGTGAAGGCCGCCGTTAGGAAATTACTGCATTAGAGTAATAGCAGAATTGTTCCAGTTCTCTTCATTGCTCCTGCTGATTAACTCATTTTATATTATTTCCCAGTGATACATACTGTATTATTTATTGCTGTAATCAGTAAGATCCCAGTGCCATAAATAACTTTGCCTGCACAATGTACAACTTTTTTTTTATGGGTCCGCATTAATGTATTAAATTAGATTTCGCTGGAGATAGCTTTTGCTACAGTGCATCCAGAGAGTGTGTGTATGAAGAGACAGCTGCTTGGATGACCTTGTGTTTGAACTGTGGGGTTTTTTGGAAAAAAAAAAAAAAAGATTTTTCTAAAAAGCAAGGAAGCCCATAAAGTAGGTTCATGGAGGATAGGAGACGATCGAAGCCATTTCCTTCTTCCAAATGTTATTTCCTTTAACACACACACGGTGAACACCTACAGCTTTTGTAGTCCTACCAACTTCAGCTGAGCAGTTATGAATAATTACTGATGTGGCATGGCTAAGTGATTAAAAATTGCTGTTGTGAAGAAGCAGTGCAGGTGAGCAGGAGGCAGAGACCTGCTCTTCGGAGGTCAGGGAGCTGTGCAGAGGGTGCTACAGCCGGACCTACCTTGGTTTCTCCCAAAGGTGCCCAGTGGTGGCCATTTCCCTCTGCTCACCACGTCCGAAATGCTATTTATTCTTCCTCAATCTAGCCAGGGAACAACATTTCTCAAAGACTGTCAACATTGACTAACACTCGGATTACTCAGTAGTAGTCTTGTTTTAATTTTAAAAATAATGGTAATGACTTCAAAAATTGTTATAAAACTACCCTGCTGCATGAATCAGGGCAGCGTGACTGGCTGTTTGTGCCAGCCCTGTTGGATCTGCCGCCCTCTGCCGTTCGCTGTAGGCCGGGAAGCAAAGATGGAATGGAAAGCAGTGGTTAGAGCAGACACCAAAAAAATTCATGAGACTCAAATGGGGCAAAATTCCGATCTACAGACCCTGTGAGGGCTGAGGAGATGGGGGTGTCCTCCCGCCTCAGCCTGTTGAGGGAGCCGCGTGTTGGGCGTTGGGTGGTGTTGCCTACTCTGATTGGGTGGCCCTAGCACCCTGCTCACCTTTGGATTGGGCGCCTGCGGTGTCTGTTTGGATTGGGTGGCTGGGATTGGTCAAGGGTGACTGCTTGTGGGGCAGGGTGGGACAATGGCGGTGGCCAGTTGAGGGGAGTGGGGCCACCATGTTGTGTTGGGAGGCTCCATCCTCCGCGGTAGCTCACTGAAGGCAGTCAGAGTATTGACTGCACGCACCCCATCTCTGGTGACATAAACCACCCTTCGTTAGGAAATAAAGTGGCAAAAAGTGCATAACCAGAGTTATAATTCAATGTCAAGGCACCGGTTCCTGGTGAAGCTCAATGGTGACCAGTTCCTGGTGAAGCTCAATGGCGACCGGTTCCTGCCATCTCTGCTGGCCCTTCCAGCCTAGACAATCCTATGATTCTGTAAACCCCAGGAGCTGCAAAAGGAGCCTTGGAGAAGATCAGGGCCATGTCTCCATAGCCTCTTGTAGGGCCTCGCAGCAATCCCTAAGCTGGCTGCAAATGAGATGCAAATGTTAGTGCGGTGAGTTAATGTTCACCTCCTCTGGGCCTCTTTACCCACTTGGTGGGATGCGGGGCCGTGCATCATCGCCTGACACCTGGCTTCGCCAAAATACCCACTGGCACAAAGCACAAAATGGTGGTACTTGAGGTACGAGACCTAATCCATTTCTAAAGCTACAGTCCTTAGATATTCCCGTGTAGTTGGATCGTTTGCTTTCCTGTTTGGTCAGTGCTAACCCGTAGGCTGAAGCAGCTCTGTGGCTGTCACCACAGCCTCCCCTCGCCTCCCAGCTGGGTCTTGGCTCCAGTGCCAGGCCGTGATCATTTCAATGGCAGCAAGGGCTGCCCTGCTGTTGTCTAATTTCACAGATGCTTCATTTTAGCGCCACGAGCAAGTGACGTTTGGAGTCCTGCTCGCCTGCTTTTTCTCCCAGCCAAGGAAGAGCTGAACCTGTCAGCCTCACGCGGCCACTGAGCATCCCAGAGTGCCACTGGAAAGCCCAAGTGGAAGGGCCACCGAAAGGCGAAGAGCGTGGCCAATTTACTGTCTCACTAACACTCCCTGCAGGGACGGGGCTCGCTGCTTTCCTCCAAAGTTTTATTTCTATCTTGTGCTCTGAGGGATGACGTAAATGTACAAAAAAAAAAAATAAATTACGTTCTTTGCAAAGCAGACCCAGAAGACTATTTGCAGTAAATAAGAACTTTCATCCTTCTCGTCTTTGTCCTATAAATGTACTCTGGAGAGCTCACATTTTTAAAAGACAGTTCTCTAACGCTTCCGTAGCAGGAAGTGGGGGAAAAAGGCACATTTTTTGTTCAGTTGTGAAGTGGTACAATATTGCAGATTTGCCCTCTGGAACCTTCCCAGTGTGTGTGAGTCTATAAAACTATAGAGCGCTAGAGAAAGAAATATGCTTTCAAGAGGTGATCTCTGACGTTAGGTGGTAGACAGGAGTCATCAGTAACTTCCACCCTGCAGCATGTAAGGAGGGATAATGATCCACCGACACCGCAAAGCAACATTTTATGCCTATTGTGTTGATAGCAGGGTTTCTGGGCTACACCAGTATTACAAACAGTTACTGTCATTATGGTGTTTTAAGAAACGAGTCAGCTAATAAAGACAAAGTTTGTTTTGTGTTGTTTGGATTCCTTTTTTTTTAAAGCACAGAAAATAATATCCGTTCATCTCAGGTACCTGAGAAAAATGAGCCTTTCTACCAACAAAGGAAAGATCGGGGGAAGCATGAGACATCAGCAGATATTTCTTTTTTGGAAGAAAGAACAAGAAAACAGTGCAGCAGCAAGATTTGCGCTTATTAAAAGATAGCGCCGGGGCTCTAGGCAACATTTATCAGACAGTCACAAAAGTCTAGTGTGGGATTTACTACTGCCTATCATTGGGAAAAAATAACAACTAATGAAGCCTGCGTTTGTTCAAGCAAGTCAAATATCCCATTAAAAATCCTAGTTGGCATTTCCAGGTAGGAAAAGCAAGAAAATACATTTTCCAGCGGGGTTGTTTGTTAGAAAGAAATCTAAAGGATGCTTTGTCCTGGTCATCTGGCTCCCCACACTGTCTGCATTGTGTGTGGTGGTCAGAAGTTGGTGTGGGTCATTGTGCCACTTCCATCCAGATAGTAATATTTTTCTTGCCTCTAATAGGAGAAGAAAACCCAAATGCTTTACTACCCAAAATCTTAGCTCCTTGGAGGTGCTCTGGGCAGGCCTGCTGGTGGGAAACTGTCCTGGCTGTCAGCAGGTGGTCAGGACAGGAATTGGCGGCAGGGGCAGGGTGGGTTTGTTTTTCTGGGGGGCGTGGGGGTGGAAATTGTATTTTAGCCCAAATCTGATGCGAGTCATGTTTGGGGAGAGTGTCCTGCTCCATGTGTGGTCTATATTCCCTTTCCCCTGGGCTGTGGGACATGTGGCCACAGCTGTGGCCAGGGAATGGTGCGCAGCTAGTGGCTCTTGGTGCCATATTATCAACATTTAACTCACCGTAGACCGAGGTATTCAAACTACTCTATCTTAGTTATCGCCACTAAAATCCTCAGAACATCAAACCCATTCTGCCTCTTTTTTTTTTTCCATTTGCAAGTATCTTTGGCGAGAGAAATTGAACAACAAATTTTACTTTTGGTAAAGATAATAGTTAGAGATCCTCAGAACATCAAACCCATTCTGCCTCTTTTTTTTTCTCCATTTGCAAGTATCTTTGGCGAGAGAAATTGAACAACAAATTTTACTTTTGGCAAAGATAATAGTTAGAGAGGATCTTCTAGTAGATGATGATGATTAAAGTGCTCTTGTGCGTTTTTCACTCCTACAGAATTTAACGTACGAGTTGTCTTTTTCTCACCACGCGCAAGCTCGGAGGTAAAGAATCTTTAAGGGACACGAATAACTAAATGTGTGTGGGATACAAAAAACCCCACAATGATTGCAAGCTAGTCTTTAATCTGATGCTAATCTCCATTTTTAAGGCAGCATTCTTTGCTTTCCATGTATTAATTAAAGCATAAACCGGCTGCTAAGCTTATCTTTACAAAGTAGGAACTATTAATATTCTTCTTTTTTGTGCTTCTTTTTATTGGCTTTTCAGCTAAGGCACAGAAGCGCCAGCTGAACCAATTAGCTGTCTAAAGTTTAAGGCTTATTACCACTGCTAAGAAATGAAATTCTTGCACGTACAGTAATGAGGTACCTTAAAATGCAAGAGAGTGGGCAGATGCAATCAATCAAAATAAATCCATCAGTGATACTCTCTTTAACATTTTATTGGTAACTATAAAGTGGAAGTAGACAAGCAGTGATCAGAATAGAAACCCTCTGATTAAAATTCAATTTGTTTTCCCTTCCATAGTTGAGAAGCCTCTGTTCAGCAGGTAGGGGTGAATGCACTCAGGGAAAAACAAACTGAATTAAATGAAGACATCATCTGATTCAGATCCGGAAAAATAAACCTTGTGCTTCTCCCTAAATAAGCAGCCTGACATTACACATTAGCATTGTAAAGAGAATAAAATAAATCCGACAATTGGAAAGACTGTGTGTTTTAGATAGATATTTTTGTTGTTGTTGTTGCCCAAGACCATATATTTTTGTTTTCAACTCATTAACCTGAAGACAGAAAGAAATTAATTCTTGGGAGTGCTGTAATGCCATTACTTGTGGTATTTTAAGGTTCAGTTCTTAATGCAGTTCCTTCCTAACACTGAGCAATGCTGCCCAGCTAAATTCTATAGTGTGTGAGTCTGAGCTGGTGCTGCGGGGGCCAGGATGGGTTTGTCCCGTGAAGAAGAGGTCCCGTTGTGGGGACCAGGATGGGCCCCCTGGGTTCTGCAGGGGGGCTTCAGGAGTAGGCATGTTCCAAGCCCAAGAGAGACTTTCCAAGCGATGTACTCTGTGGTGCCACCAGCAGCTCTGCACTCAAGGGGCTATCGCTGCTGCTTTGAAAGTGTATCCCCGGCCTTATTTATTTGTAGGTCCTTCTCTAGAGCTCTGTTCTCTGTCCAGTAGTGCCCACCCTCAGCAGGGACTGAATCAACTCAGTGGGAATTGAGGACACGTGAGAGTCCAGCAGGAACCCACCTTGTCTGCTGATCCCGACCCTTGGCTGTCACACCCAACCAAAGCTTCTTCACACACCTCTCGCTCGGTGACTTTGCCCAGGCACAGACCATGCAGTTTGGTACAGGGAAGATTCTTTTTAGCAGATCAAGAAAATTTTAAGGAAATGCCCCATGGCATCACCACGATTAATATCTTGCTCAGCCTCTGGGACATCTCCTTAGGAGAGTGGGAGAGTGGTTGTGTTTGGAGCTGTGCTGCTGCCAGGCTTGATGCAGGAACCCCACGGCCTTCAATGGGGAGACAAAAGACGCTGCAGAAAGCAATGCTCACGCTTTCTCTGTAGCATTTCCTGGACATAATTAATGCTGTGATCTGTTGCGTGGCCTATCAAAGGTACAACTGCTTGGGGAAGTGTAACATCAGGATCTTCAGATCCTGTGCTAATTCCTAGGAGATTTTGTATTCAGTCTGCCTCAATTCCCTCTGAACTAGCAATTTATCAAGCCAGACTCATTTGGGATGCAGCTGCTCTGCATCTCCTGGGGTCTCACAGATCTCAGCGTGCAACCTCATTCCCGCCTCCCTGCCATCAGCTCCCTCTGAAGCAGCGTGCAGTTATTGTGGTGGTTGTTCTTCTCATCTTCTGAACCGCCACCGTCTGCTCGGGGCTCTTCACTGGTCACCCTGCTCTGCCCTTTGGGCACCCGCAGTTCTGTGTCAGCTGAAACAACTCTTGGGTGTGCGAATGTTTCTAGAGTGTTTTCAGACCCTTTGGAAATCAAAGTGGCTTTATAAGACCTATTATCATATATTATTGTACTTCCAAAGAAACATTTAAAGCGTGAGCATTGACTTGGCAGGGCTGGCTCAGAAACACGGTTGATGTAGTTGATGCTTTAAAAAAGTATCTGTGTCAGGTGGTTGCAGGTTGCTGTGTGTTGGGTTACTGAAGGAGACACGTCACCAGATCCATTTCCTGTGGAAAGCAGCTGCTTTCTCACATGGTCCTGTCTTCCTTGTCTTCCTGCCTCTCTTGCCTCCATCTCCCCATTGCCCCCCAGAACTGACTTATGGTTTACTGATAATGAGTTACCCTGAGGTTCTCATTATCTTCTGGTTTTCTTCTGAACTTGTATGAAGTTATGTTTTCTAGCTGACCTAGCCACCGGTGCTGGCTGGCTCAGGAGCAGCAGTTCTTTATACTCTTTTTCAGGGAATGTAGCAATAGGAGGAGGGAGAAGGGTTGGACCCTGAAAGAGGGGAGATGGAGCTGAGCTGTGGGGAAGAACTTGTTTGGTGGGAGGGTGGTGAGAGCCTGGCCCAGGTTGGCCAGAGAAGCTGTGGCTGCCCCATCCCTGGAGGGGTTCAAGGGCAGGTTGGAGGGGGCTTGGAGCAACCTGGTGTGGTGGGAGGTGTCCCTGCCCAGGGCAGGGGGTGGCACTGGGGGGGCTTTAAGGTCCCTTCCCACCCAAACCATGCTGTGATTCTATGATTTATACTTGCCTGCTCTCTGTCTTCACTGTGCTTGTATGTACTACTGTGCGCTGTCATGGCTTTAAGCTCCCTTCCCATCCAAACCATGCTGTGATTCTATGATTTACACTTGCCTGCTCTCTGTCTTGACTGTGCTTGTGTGTACTACTGTGTGCTGTCGAACATTTCCCTTTGCTGGTGTACCCTTAACCTTATCAGCAACCAGTTCACAGGGTGCTTTTTCAAGGATGCTGAAAAATTTAGAACAATTTTATTGCTACGCATCTTGACATGGAACAAGAGTGTTTAGTTGATATTCTTTCCCCTCGCTCTGCTCAAGTTTGCAAGGAGATGGGCGGATAGAAACCTCAGTGTCAAACTCCTACCCAAGCAGACATGCTAGACAGGCAATGCAGCAGGTTTTTGTGTATGTTTTTGAAATTAGATTAGTTTTCATACATGCTAATAAGATAATGGTACCATGGTACCTCCTTTTTTTTTTTTTTTTTCCTTATCATCAGCATTTTCACAGTTTGGATACAGCTGACTGGTGCTGTCCAGGCTTCAAGTTGAATCTTTTTAATTTATATCTTCCCTTAAAAAAAAAAAAAGATAAGAGAAAAGGCCATGATGGCTTAAATGCCACCATCACCATATATATTGCGTCTCATCTCAAGTTCTGCCTGTGCAGGGGTCCCTTCACAGAGTCCTCTGAGGGCTCTTGGCCTTATTCTACCAATAGCTCTCTGTTGAAAGCCTGCGCTGAAGAATTACACCTTTCTTACCATGGAATAGCAATGTGTGGAAAAATACATCTAGAAATTAATTGTGCATATTACATTGTAAGGTGGACTTTCACCCAGGGCAACTGGCTAATTCACTATGGGCACCATCCAGAAAACTTGGTAATTCCTTTTTCTTTTTTTGGATTAAAGCACACTCTTATGAAACAAATGCACTTTCCCCCTTAAAATAAAATAATAAAAAAGTAACAATTAGGAACAATACAGCCAAAATGTTTTATTTGGGCAATACAAATACAATCAAATCAAAAATATCACAGATTTTCATACATTAGTAAGAAGTTACTGTACACTTGAACAGTTGCCATTTTTACAGCTAACAAAGCTTTACCTTTATTAAAATGTATTTTCCTCTCACATAAAATATACACTTTTCACTGACGTATTTTACATCATACACCTCTCTGGGATAAGAAACATTTCACAAACAATGCACAACAGAGGCCATCTTCTCTAAACCCATACAAAATAGTACATAGAAGCGAGAAACACTGGTATATCCTACTAGGCTGCAGCCCTCAAATGTCACAGTCGGTTGCTACTAGAAATGCTCCATGCGTCCTAAAATGCTGTACAGGGTTTGGAGTTGGGACGTGTCCCATGGGGTCCTAGTGCCGTGCGGTACTTCGCGGTGAGTGTTCAGCATTGGCTTTGTAGTAATGGCACACTGACTCTGCGCTCACCTCTGCAATTAAAAACCCCTCTGACGATGCTCCTGATGCCAGAGCAAAGGCAAGTGGTGGGTGATACAACGCTGGGATGGATGGTGTGACCCCCCGTGCACCTCCATCTTCCCACAGCACGATGAACACCTGGGGTGAAACCCTCCACCCGCTGAAGGCAATGGAAGTCTTGCCATTGACCGCAGCGGAACCAGGGTTTAACCCCGTGGTGGTGTGGTATTTCCCTTACAATTAGTACAATATAAAAGGGGGAGGAAATTTGGTGAAGAAGGACCCCGGCCTCGCTGTGCTACAGAGCTCACCGCAGCGAGCATCGCGGTAGTGTGAGGTCTCCATAAGAGCTTCCTCGGGGACTAACCAAGAACTGCTCTTTCATAATCGTTTTCTGGTTTAATTTGGAGAACAGATGCAGGAAATAAATATGTTCATCCCTACAGGCTGTTGCTGAGATTTGGAAAGAATTAGGGACTCTGTTAACTTCAGGTTAAACTAATTAAAAAAGCATAGAAAAAGAAAATGTCGCTATATTTTAATCCTGGGAGAAGTTGTGTTGTTAACCTAACGCAGGAGTTCCGGGAAAGCCATTTTCTCCCTACCCATTGTACCCAGTAAGGTTACGGGGAAGTTACAGAGTGACTTTGGAAGAAAAAAAAAAATATTTCCAAATATTTTGAAGAGGCTTTTTCTTTAATTGCAAAGGGGAAGATCTGCCCAGCTGCTGAGACAGGTACCCTACGTGCTGTAGCATTGCTCTCCTCATGTTCTTTCTTGGCTTGAGTCCCTCCCACCAGGCACCGGTGGGACGTGGAGGTGCCTGAGATTTTGGAGGAGCCAGTCCGGGAACCATCCACCCAAGGTGGGTATCTCAAGGTGCCTTTCAGACATCAGCTTCTCTTTATTTTTGCACAGGTGGGTCCTGTCCTGCTGCCGGGCTGGCTTTACACAGAAACACCCTTCCTACCACAGCTCCTCGCCGGGGAGAGCATCCCCTGCCAGGCTCTCGTCAGGTGCCTTTGGGTAGGGGTCTGTTTCTCTTCCAAAAAAAAAATAATCCTTCAATCCTCAAAAATAAGGCATCCGTTTAATTTAGTTACTGTAAACCACCTTTTAAAAACTAAAATCCTTACCGTATCCTGTCATCTTGAGATGATTTATTTAGAAATGAATAAAAAAGAGTAAAATATATATATATATAAGAATCCTTTTCTAATCGTAACACAATGTACAATCCACAACCCGGTTCTGGAATAAAATACAATCCTTAACAGAAGCAATACGTGAACGTAGGGAAAAGTAACTCAACCATCTCCCGTGACTGGTGCATTTGGAGCGTTAGGATGGCTTTGTCTTCTCTGGGGCCAGTGGGCACTCAGAGAGAGGAATTGGCAGCCTTTTTGCAGTGCTGTGAGGATGAAATCCTCCCTGTGAGCGGAGCCCGTCGGGATGAGGGATGGAGGAATGGATGGATGGATGGATGGATGGAGCAGGAACGCAGGGTCGGTGGCTGGGAATGGCTCCGAGCTGGGAGCTGCTGGAGCTGGGGAGGGGACAGATTGGTCCCACTCAATCAGCCTGGAAGGAGCTCCAGGAAAGGGCTCTCTGCGCCGCTGATGGATTGAGTTTAAGCAGGATTTGATGCAGTTGGGTTCACGCTAGTCACGGGAATGTGTTTTTGCAGCAGTGCGGGGGTGAGCAGAGCGCTGTGATGAATTGTATTTCCTTGGCTCCGCTTGGCTTGTGCTGTTATCAGCTCTAAGCAAGCCAGAAAACAAACAAATACAGTATCTGATCTTTTGACACAGATACTGTACGTTGGGCTCAAAGCAGGGATTTCATCAGCAGAAGACAGATAAAGGGGGGATGGTTATCATCCCTAATGCGAGATCTGGCTCTGGAATGATGTGAATGGCACATTATACAGAAGCACTTCTAAGCTGCGCTTGGCATTATTCTTAGCTTTACTATGTAATTTAGGCAACAGTTTATTTGTGAGAAAGCTGCCCGTGCACAAATAAGGGCAGGAGTTGGCTTTTCTTTTATCTATATGCTACTTTATTTGTCCTGAAATACAATACAGCATCATTTGCTGGCATTTGCCAGTACCTCAGCGAAATGCTTGCAGTTCTGAAATTCATTAAAAGTAGGCTGCCATGGCTGATTTTTGTTCTGTCTGATCATTAGTAAAATCAGAAAAAAAAAATCACTTATTCTAAATTAAACTGAGGTTCGGGGCACTATGTAAAAATGATGATTTCTCTTACAGTTAAGGTATGCGTATGGGATATCCCATATTTATATTTACATATAGATATATCTGCAGGTTTTTATATGACTGTCTCGTGTCCAAGTCTATGAACACGCAGTGCCTGCTTGCTGTGTGGGATTGCTAGTGTCTCTTTCACTCAGTAAGGTCAACTGTTGGAAACATTTTATAATTGCTTAGTATTAACTTCCCCGTTTCACTGTGCCCCCGAATGAGAGTCAAATGCCTGCATTTGTAGGTTGATTTTTGTTCCTTTGCGTATTTTAATGTAATGGTTTTACCTCACTTTCTGCAGAGTGGAAATGAGGAGGGAAGTCTAATATTTACCCTGACTGCGTTATGGAGATTCATCAGCAAATACACTGGGCAAACCTTCCCTTTCCATTGCACTAATCCCAGCCTGGCTGACTTCATTCAGGCCACTGCAGTGGCTTGGGGACATTACATTAGGGACATTAATACAGGCCTAGGGAAGATGAGCTTACTCAGAAAATGCTTTCTAGACCCCCTCTGCCCTATGGATCATGATTTCACATGTAAGCTCCCCAAAGTTGCATCTCCCTTACTTTTGGTTTTAGGATGAATGGGTTTGTACATGGATCATGATTTCACATGTAAGCTCCCCAGAGTTGCATCTTCCTTCCTTTTGGTCTCTGCCCTATGGATCATGATTTCACATGTAAGCTCCCCAAAGTTGCATCTCCCTTACTTTTGGTTTTAGGATGAATGGGTTTGTACTGTCAGTAAAGCTTTTTGATTTTGTATTTATTTTAATAAGAGCATCTTGTTATTGTGGGTCATTACTGGTTACACTGTACATGCCAAATCTGGAAAGTTCCATTTAGAATATTCTTTTTGAAAGAATAATTTTATACTTTCACACCGAGGATTCTCCTCAGTAATTTATTCTGCAACAAAAAGAATACCCATCTTTTGCAAAAAGGTTTTTTTTTCACATTTAAAATACTGAAATGAATGGAAAAACATTTGTTGTCATTCATCAGCCTGATGTAAAGTGCCCCCCCCCCTTTCAGATTTTCAAAGGCAGCACGATGTAGAATCACAGAATGGTTTGGGTTGGAAGGGACCTTAAAGATCATTGAGTTCCAACACCCCTGCCCTGGGCAGGGACACCTCCCACCAGAGCAGGGTGCTCAAAGCAAGGTAATGGGGTCCCATGAAGAAACAAAGGGGTCAGACTCCAGTTATCCCCACTCTGAATTCTTTCCACATGTTTTTTTCAAGGCTCGTTTTAATAATCACTGTTTTAATTCACATTTGCTCAGATCCTTTCACCAGGGAAGCTTGCAGGCTGCACTGCGTTCCTGGGAGAGGTGCAGAGTCCCCCTGTCACCCCTCTGGGGACTGTCCCTACGCTCTGCCAAAGAGCAGCACCAGAAAGATCCTGCCTTTGCCTCAAGGGATGGGTGGTGAGAAGGGGAATCTCACCTGCCTCGGTGGGTCTCTCGGGAACGCGTCCCTGCGCAGGGAAATAGCGATAGCACACGTTTTGCCACCCAGGGACTGTCCCCCCCCTGGGCAGGTCCTGCATCCCCCCCGACCTTTCCTCTCTCTGCAGAGGAGCCATCGCCTCACGAACCAGCAGTAATTCTCTGCCGTTGGTTAGATTTATGGAGGTGAAGGATTGTACAAATGTTTGCTTTAACCTCCAGCGGTTGACACGGAAGCTTTAAGTTCGGAAGCGGTGAATAATGCTAGGCTTTCCCTTCATGCTCCTTAATGCTTTTTTGACCTTGTTTTGCCTGTAAAGTCTCTTTGCTGTCAGAAGCTGTGATTCTGCTGGGTGATTTCCCCGAAAGCCAGAGGAGCCCTGCTGTGTGCAGCGTTACACCGCGCGCGGGGTTTGCTCCCCAGCCGTCCCACTCCCCAGCCCAGTCAAGCACCATCTCATAATTAAATCACAAACCCGTGTTTTATAAAGGTCAAACGTATAAAACCTGCCAAAACAAAGGCTGCGTGTGCACGGGACTCGGGAGGCTGAAGACCAAAGTCAGCATATCTAAGGTATCCATTCATTAGCTTAGAAATTAGGACTTGCCGCGCTAAGCAAATTATTCGCTCATGATGTTCTGCATGAGAATGTGCTGCAGCGATGGAGCTCCTGCTTAAAATCATAACCTGCCTCAGTTCTGCCAGTGGCTGGATGAGTCTTTTGCAAGAGAGGCGTTATGAACACAGTAACTTTGCGTATATTTGTGCTTTGATCTCGTTTTTTGAGCCGTGTAATCAGGAGCTGGCACTTGATGGCTAAGATTGGGGGTTTATCTGTCAAGCTTTTCTAAGCTTTTAGAAGCTAACAGAGAGATTAGGTTTGGAATGTGGGCTTCGTATCCTAACCCCTTATGCAAATATGTTTAGCAGATATGACAACACTCTGCTCCCTGGGTATAATACAAAATATACCATATTATTACATATTAGACCTGCTTGGTGAGAAAAAAGACTAAGTGGGTTATAGTAGTTTTACCAAGTCCATAAGTGTTCATAATTCATTCCTCTTGTCCTAGAAATGAGCTCTGCTCTGTCTCTTCTGGAACTCATCCTGTCTGCTGTTCAGAGCCTTTCAGACCTAATTCAGACCCTCGTTAATAATTTGCTACTCCAATTTTAATTGGAAACGTCTAGGCTGGTTCCTTCCCTCCTAATACAGTCTGACCCTGGCTCTCAGGGGTCACATCAAACTGCAGTGGCACGCTTGGGTTGGCATCATATTTAAATCTGGTGTTTCCTCTAATTGATTCTGCACTGCACACAGGGGGTAAATTAAATACGAGGTGCAAGTATGAAATGAATTTACCTGAACCTCCTGTTACCACAACTTTTGTCTTTTGGCTCTGTCCTTACAGAATGAAACCCTGTTATTCCTGGGGAGGGGCTGCACTGTGCCGACACAACGGGGGGGGGGGTTCCATCTACACAAAGTCCTCAAAAGACCTGATTTTGTTGTTGAAGGAAAAATTGAGCAGCAACTATTTTGCAAAACCCCATTTGATGATGTTTAAACGTAGTTTTTGTTGAATATGGTACAGGATTGAATTAGCTAAATTACCCCACCTGGGCACTTCTGCACTGTCATCGAGAGCAGGGGCTTCTTTGGAGCTTTATCATTACCCATATTTATCAAAGATAGCAGAGTCGAGCAACAACATTATTTGAATCGCTATGGTTATGAAGAAATATAAAAATGATAACTGCTGAGTGAATGTTAATAGACAACATTGTCTGCTGGGGATGGGGAAAGATCAGTACCCATTAAGAAGGAAAAAGGGAAATAAAATCCCTAGGAAAGCTGTTTTCCCTCTTGTCATAATGACCAATGCTGTTAACAGAATTTCTAATGGATGTTTTATACTCTTCCCTAAAAGTACGTTACTAATAAAAGTCTTACTTTGTCATATTTTATGTATTTATTTTCAGCCTATAAAAATGTAGCCGGCATCCTGGCTGCTCGAACGCGCTTGTAATTGAGCGTTAAAAGCCTGGGAAAGCAGCTTCCCAAAGACACTGGTGGTAATTGGCAGAGCCACCCCTCGGATTTTAGATGTGGGGCTGGGAGGAGAGCAGGTTCTGAGACCAGGGGGGACATTCAGGGCCGTTCCTGGTATTCCCTGCCTTCTTGGGCTTAGCTCCTCAGCCCAGGAGCAGAGCTCCACTGGAGGTGCTCTCTCTTTCCAAATTCCACTGATGGAACATCAAGTTTTGGGTCTAGCAGAGTAACATTTGGTTTGCTTTTCTGACCAAGAGGTGCTAGAAGGACGTGCCATTAAGCTTGGTGTACTTTGCAGGTAAAGCAAAAGCTTCTAATTAAGAGTAAGCACCTTTGAAATACTCCAGTGTCATTATTTGGGTTTTAGCTGTGTGAGCTGTGGAAATCCACATCAGCTGAAACTCATCTTGAGTAGAGACTTTTTTTATTATTTTATTTTATTTTATTTTATTTTATCTTATTTTATTTTATCTTATTTTATTTTATTTTATTTTTTAAAACCAATGAGCCTTCCACTGCCCAAAGCAGCTCCCCGGAGCTGTTGAGGTGAGCGACGGCTGGTACACAGCCAGGCTCTGCAGAGCTACAGGGAGGGATGGACTTGGAAAGAGAGGGGTGAAAACGGAGCTGTATTCCCTCAGTTGTGCAGAGATCCCGTTTCAGTTGTGCTTTATAATTTGGCCCTGCAGAACTGCCTTCCCCAACACGGCCACTGTACCCCCAGCAATGCCATCGCTGCCGGTTCCCCCGCTCAGGGTCAGCTCCTGCCCCGCAACGGGGTCTGGATCCTGACTCGTTGCTTTTTCTGGATAGATAAAGATTTAAAAAACAATAATCTATCCTATAAATCACGCTCTTCACTTGGCAATTGATGTGCATATTATACATCTGTGTGGTTTTAGAGGAAGTTATTAATGCAGCAAGATTATTTTATTTATTCCAATTTCACTGTTCACAGCCCAGCACAGAGCCAGGACTGCTGCACAGTTCCTAACAAATCACCTTAAAAACATGCTTTCATTACTTGCCTGGAAGTATTTTTGTTTTTCTAAACTATTTTTAACTCTAATACATATAGTATCACTCAGGTATTATTATCATGTTGGCTTTTTAATACTGAGCTTTGTGTTGTAAGACTTATTTATTCTTTTGAATTGTCTTATCATATGATAATGTACCGAGCCTTTTGCTCCGGATCACTGAGGAAAATATTGTTTGTGGAATGAAGAACAGATGGCACCGAACCAAGGTGTTATTCAGGGTTCTGCTGCTTTAAAATCCCCGCTGGATTAGCAGAGTAATTAAAGTGAGCTGGATGCACTAGTACCTGGGGCGTTTTTACGCGGGGCTCGGTGTGATATTGTATCTCTAGGCTGCCCCATTACTGTGGTGTAAAACAGGAGAGAAAAATCGAAAGTCTATCAGGGAGGAGGAATAATCAATAGTTACAAGCGGGGAGGCAGGACTTATCGAAAGCGAGGGGCAGGAGCAGGCTCAGCCCTCTTCTGGCTCCCCATTTGGTGCTTTCCACATTTTCATTGAAAAGCCTCAGTCTATAATGAGGAGCAATCCATCTCGCAACCCCTGATCTGAAAGAACTGAATAAATAACCACACTGACCAGTCTGTGGTGTGGTTTGTAGGGCTGCCTGCCCTGCACCCAGCATTCTTCTGGCCGGAGAGAAAAGGATGATGCTGGAAGAACTTCCATGGGCTCTGCTGAAGGTTGCCCTCAACCCTAGCTAAGATGCCAATGGCTAAAGCCAGCGCAGCCCGAGTGTGGCTGGGATGGTTGGCATCCTTCTAAAGCAGTGGTGGCCAGGGGACTGGTGACAAATGAGAGGCAAATGTCACTTCTGTAGCCAGAAAAAGGTGTGAAGCATCTCTGGTGGGGTCTTCACCAGCACTGCTTCATGGCAACCCACATCCCCCTTGCTTCAGAGGATGCTCTGGCAGCTCTACCCACACAGCCTTCCTCGGGACCAGACAGCCCCGTGAATTAAGACAGAGAGGTCCCTTTGCCTTTGAGCAGCATTGTGGGGTTGTTTTACACACTGCTTTAATGTTTTCTTTCCTGTTTGCTTCTCTAACATTGGCCTATGTCTCAGGAAGATGGGAAACACCTCCCAGAGGGACCAGGGCAGCCCAGTCCCTGGAGGGAGGCATGACCTGCTCCACTGCCTTGTCCTCCAGGTCCTGCCACAAGCCTTGTCCTTCATGGTGGTAAGAGCCATCAGAGCCATTGGCCACCACATATAAATTGTGGAGATGACTAGGTCTCTGCTGCCATGTTTGGGCAAGGAGAAGCACAATTCCAGGCTGTGACCAAGAGGCACTGGATGCTCCAGGTCAGCCTTTCCCCAGCAGGATCCCCTAAAGCCAGGAAAAGGATCAAACCCAAAGTCTTTATGGCTGACAGGAACCACGTTATTGTAGTCACAGGTTTTTGGTGCCCAGTTCCAATGCTGCACACCAGCACAGCCCCAACCACACAGGATGGAGTTACCCCCAGAGCCTAGTGGTGATTTTAAGGCTATTTTTGAGATTGCTGAACCCGCTTTAAATGCTGAGGATCTATTCAAATCCTACCCACTTTGGACTTCACCTAATTTTTCATCAGCAGAAGGCCAAGTGTGATGTGTTTCAGGAGCCTGGCTCCGCCAGGGCAACCAGCTGTGGCAAAGTCCATTTAAAAAAGAACATATTGTCTAGAAATGAGGTTTGAGGCCGCTTTAGTTCCGACAGTTGCACCACGTTTAGCGCAGCAGTGATCCTCTCCCAAATGGGTTTTTCATGCAGATCGTTCCAGTGCCAATATCAAGCGAGATGCTACAGAAAAACACCAGTTCTTAAACTCACACCTATCGGATTATTTCAACGTATTATTCATATCACCTTTTTATTCTACTGCACTTCAAAAATCTGTTTATGGAAAAGTGCTCATAGAATGTATTAGCATTTGACCAGAATAGGGTATTTAATTCAGCATGCAAGCATTGACAATGAAGCATATATTATGCCTCCTACACGGCATTTACTGTCATTATGGTCGCCTACATATATTAAGTTACTTTGTTGATGATTATGGATGACTATTAGCGAAAGAACTTTCTGCAAAATAAAAACGTAGTTGCCCACCATCTGAGAACGAAGGAGAAAAGGGCATAAACAAAGGGCTGGGCTTGCAAATGATAAACTCATTGTTTTGAAGGAAAATAAAGGATTGTATTCAGTCAGCTGTTACTCGTTGCAGCCTGGCATAAACCCGATGCCTTCAAGGTTTCCCTCTGCTGTGATTTCTGCCCCTGCCCCTCTCTAAAGGCAGCACTGCAGGGACTAACCAGGGCTTTGGTGGAGCACAGGGAGATGGAGAACAAGATGCCTTCCCTAGCCCGGGTCCTTCTCTGGAACGAGCCAGCAGGGCAAAAGAACAGGTCATTTTTTAGCGCCGCTGCCTTTTTCAGACAACTGATTTATTGCTGTCATGGCACAGATCTGCCTGAAGGTTGAATTAGCTCCCCGCAGTATGTAAACACCATGTGTGCATTGTCACAGTGCTACAGGAGCTAACTGACTTGTTAGTGCTCACAGACTTTGTGTCATGATGCTAGAGCCAAGGCTCTGTGGCAGTGGAATTGGGGGCAAACGGGGAATGGTCTGGGAGATTCACCACCAGCCTGCTGGGTCCCTGGTTTATTTTGATCTTTTGTGGTGGTCTGCATCAATTACTCTTTAAATTAGCCACTGGGTGATGGTGTCTGTAGGTCATGCAGACCTACGTGGATGGCACAGTCTGGTCCCTGTGTTTTACCCTCGTTCATGCCTTAGGTTGGAGTTGAATGTTGCCGGGGGTCTTGTGTCTGAATGTGCAACTTCCCTATGGGTCTGCTCTGGAAACCTGCCTCTGAGATCTTGTAAGAGATGTTGGGGAAAAAAAGGCTTCTGCATCGTGTTTTCTCCTGGCTGAGTCTGAGCTGGTCGTTGCAGATCCCACTGCTAATTCCAGTCTTGTTGGGTTTGCCACAAATCCTGAGCTGGCTGTGAGTTTCTCCTAGGTGGCAACAACAACAAAGAGAAGTCATAAAGAATAGTGTAGTATGGTGGGAAAAGGTGGTCTTGGGGCTGTAATGCCAACATTTTCTATGGGACTGAGGAGACTGTGGAGCTTGGGGAAGGTACCGAGTCCCACAGTGGCCGTGACCTGGCAGCTCGGGGGAGGATGCAAAGAGACTACTGGTTCATGGGGCTCTGCTCCACTCTGGAAAACTTCCAGCTGAAGCTGGTTCATGTTATCTATTGTCATCTTCTCCCCTTGACCCTGATTTAAGGGTTGGGAGTGAGGGGGAGGTGTGTGAGATGGATTTGATTAGTAGGTGTGGGAGGCACTGCAGTAGGAGCTGAGGAAATGTGAAGACAGAGCAGATGAGAGGCAGAGGAGGAGGAGTCTCCCTTCACTCTGCTCTGCTTTTGTCCAGATGTTGGTCAGCAGCACCCAGGCTGCCTGTTCAAGGTTACAGGTGGAGAAAGGTGGATGCTACAGCCAGGAAGGAGTCCTCAGCTCAAAGGGACTCAACTGTGATGGAGCAGAGCTTTCATGGCCCTGCTCCACCAAGATGCTCAGCTGTGAGAGTGCTCAGGTCCCTAAGTGATGAGGGTGATAGCTGCATCTCCCTGAGAAACCTCACATCCTGAAAGGGCCTCTTCAGAAATTGTTCTGAGGAGATGGCTGAAGTAATTGCTCCATTTCATCAACATTTGTCGCATCGTTAGGAAAACAGCTCTGCCCAGTCTGCTCTACCTGCCCAAAGTGAAGGCAGCAGGAGATGCCCTTCTGCCTTGCTTGGCTTCCATTTAAAACAAAGCTAAATAAAAGACATCAAAACAAACAAACCCTAAGCAATGCCCTGGGGAAAGAGCTGATCCCAAGCTGATCTCAAGCTATTTCCTACAACAGCTTGTCCCGCCCAGCAATAGATCTTGTGAACTTGTGCTCTCCCAGCCCAGGCTCTTGAGGGGCTGCAGGCTCTCTCCATGGGTTGGGACATGCAAAGACCATTAGATTTACCCCTTGTAAATGATCACCATTGATTCTGTGGAGGAGAAGGAATGGGTAGCCATCGCAGGACAGAAGGGACTTTGCATTTACCCCTTGTAAATGATCACCATTGATTTTGTGGAGGAGATGGAATGGGTAGCCATCACAGGACAGAAGGGACGTCGCAAAACAGAAAAGAAAAAAAAAAAAGAGAAGGACTTTGTTTTTCCACTGGAGTAAATGGATGATTAAATCACTTGAGGGTCTTGCTCTCTGATTCTTGCTTTTCAGATAAAAAAAAAGCCAAGTGATCTAAGCTGGTTCAGGCTGAAGCACGTGCTGAGCTTTACACCAATTCACAGATCAGTATTTCTTTAAGCTCTCGCTGGCCAGCCGTTTTGACCGTATATAAAGGCCATTATAGAGAACGGAACAGAAATTAATACAGTCCCTTGATAGCCAGAAGCTCGTTTTCAGATTGTTATTCTAATTGTGGCTCTGACTGCCTGAGCGGGGGCTGTCTGGCACTGCCTCTTATGGCCAGCAGTTTTCGGGGAGCGTGTTCTGTGCCGGCTGAGGGCATCAAAACCCCCAGGGTGGGGAAATTCGGGCACGGGGTGAGAGCAGAGGTGCAGCCATCCAGATGGAGCACTGGGATCTGCAGGTTTTCCTTCTCCACTTCAAGGAGGCTGGGTGGGAGATTTGCTCAGAAACAAGCCAACAGATCCCTCAACTGCGATTGTGTTTCCCTCTATAGAATAACGCTGCCTGGATACCCTTCCCTGCAAACCAGGCACCTCTTTGTGCTTTCTGATTACACCGTAAATCTCCCTCGCCCATCTGTCATAAAGATTGATTTTTCTTTTATTGTTTTGTCAGGGTATGGTTTTATCTCCTCAGCCCCCTTCTCTTCCCCTCCATCCACAAGCCGACATTTCACTGGAGTGGATATCGCAGCGTCTATTGTACGGCCCCGAGCGAAGCTCTAGAAATGAATCCTGCAAATTAGCAGACATCATAAAAAATATCAGCTTGCCCTGGCCACAGGAGCCCTCTCCCTTTTCCCTGGGGCTGGCACCCCTCGTCCTGCTTTTGGCTTGGCTCACCCTGTTCTGTGGGAGCCACCAGAGACTTGGGGAGAACCCACCGAGTTGGAGAAGGTCAGGGAGTGGGGACTGGAACTGCAGCCGTGACCAAAGGTGGGCAGATGCTGGCCTGTCCCCGGGGTCTCGGGGTGCTCCCAGGTACCCCCTCAGCCACAGCACCATCATTCCAGCCGTGGGGATTTGCAGCATTGTACTCGTTAACTTCTGAGGGCTGGTGATTATTTTGTGTCACCCTTGACAAAGTCGCTGACTTTCTCTCCCTTTGCCGTATTAATTCAGCGACTTTTGTATGTGCATATGAAAAGGTGTGTTTGCTTTGGTTAGACAAATTGTGAGTGTTAAATTGCAGCCTGTACCACTGAATCTGCTATTTTTCTTCTGCCCGCTATTGTAGACCAATATTCTGCTTTGGGAAGGCATTTAAAGCTCTTCACAGTGATTGAAGGCAACAACCAAGTTTTTATATTCTATTTACACCAATCTCTATTTGATTTCCAGAGACATAAGAGGCTTCAATTGTAGGATCACCCTTATCTGTAGATGTAGGCTGAGCACAGGCAGCACATGGTGTTCATAAGCCAAGGAGCCAGCTCCTCCAAGAGTGTTGCTAATTGTGTACCATTAGTTAGGCAGTTTTAAACAGTATTTCAGGCTCAGTCCACAGCCTTAACGCACCCGGGCTATCAGCAGCTCCTTGTGAGAGCACCCAGGCTGTGTAGGAGCTGTGCAGTACATCACTGGCCTTATTTGCTGCGCTCAGATTCTCCGGGAGAGCTAAAAATTTGGTGATTTAAAGCAACTTTCCATTTATAAAAAAGCATGTGGGATGGAGTCATTAGAATAATAAATTTCAATGCTTATATAATGCTTATAATCTCTGCGAAGCGCTTTGTAACTCAAGCTGTTTCACAGCCCTGAGACTGGGGCGAAGGGAGGAAAAACCTGCCCCAATGCCCTGCCCCTGGGCATGGATCTCGGCTGGGCCAACAAGCCCTCACAGGTTCCTGCTGCCTCTGCTTAATTACTGAGCTATTCTGAAATCCACCTGTGAGGGACAGCCAGCTGCCCCATGGAGGAGGTGCTCTTGGTCACCAGAGCAGACCGAGACCTTTCCCATCCCACTGGCTCTGGCTGTGTCCCTACAATCACCATCACCACCAGCATTGGCATCACCACCATCCCCATCCCCATCCCCAGTCCATTTTGTGCATCTAGGGTTCTAGATGCCCTTCACCCCACCTGGCTGGGGGGAGAACCATGAGGTGGTGGTCCCTGCAGCTGAGGGGAGTGGAACCTGCCCTTCCCACCGGTGGGAGGACACTACCAAGGGACAGTGTGGTGACAGGCTGCTCTGTGGGCACCATCCCCACTGCCTCAGGGCACTTCTCCTCACCACCAAGCCCAAGGATGGGGCTTCTCTCCTCAGCTGGGCAGCCCTCTGGAAGGTCACTGTGATGGTCACGTGTTTTTTTTAGGCAGCTCCTCATTTTCTTAATGTGAGATATTTCTAAAGTTAATTACGAAATCTTTAGCATTAAATATTCAGGAGCACTTATTTTTGAATACCTCAGGTTTAATTTAGGTTCTTTGAAATTTTAATATCTGGCCTTTAATATTTAATGCTGCCCCGACACGGGGATAGAAATTTAAAGTCTATTCTTTGAATGAAACGAGTCCTGGATTTCTTTATGGAAAAGGCTGAGATGGAGAGGTGAGGAAAGGGTCTTGTCTTAAAAGGATGCAACTCCCCTTTTTTTCCTATTGATGTGTGGGCCCTTGTGATATTTCCAAATCAAGGTGTTCCTTTTGCAGTGCTCTGGTTAAAGTTACATAGACTCAGGTGTGCAAAATATGGGGGTTTTTTTTTCCCTTTCCTTTCTGCTAATTATGGGGGACCCCAGTCTCTCCAAAGCAGCAGACTGGTGTGGGTCTCCTGCATCACATTCATCTATCAAGCAGCACCAGGAGGCTCAGGGCCATTTTTCAGTGGGATGTGACGCTGGGGAAGCCCTTGCTGTGTTTTTTGGGGGCAGAAGAGATCTGGGCAGTAAATTGGGCAGAAATCGGCGTTATTGGGCTGCTTTGTGGGGGAAGAATGGACACGTTAATGGCTTGTTCACTGACCCAGTGCCAACAGGTCACTGGTGGGTGACACCAGCGAGCGGTGGTGGGTCCCGGGGAACTGCCCCTGTCATTTGGTGTCATTTGACTCTGCCCACGGGGCTAATTCTTGTGTGAATTCCAGCTAATTGTGAAAACAACCCTCCAGTCACATACGTGTTGTGTGTGTGTGAATGTATATTGGGCATTTTGGGGCTCAGCTAATATGTCAGCTCTAATTAAAGCCTCTCAGTTATTAAAATATCTTTACCATGTTTTACAGCACAGTACCTTCAAATGAGAAGCGTTGCAACTTTTTTTTTTTTTAGGTTTGTATTTTTTGAGGGGGGGTTCGCTGCCTAATTAACAGACACTATTAATTTATGAGCTGCATTGAAAGCGCGATGACTAATGCGTGCTTTGTGAAATTGTCTCACAATCTACATGAGAGCCAAGCTGCATAAAAGCACTTGGGGAAAAAAAAAATCACCAGCTGATGAGCTTTAGCCTTTCAAAGGTACAGGGGAGCCTGCAGCTGGGTGAAATCGGAATTTGTCTCGGGGGAGGAAGAAAAGGGTTCTTTTTGAGGAGAGGGTGTGAGAGTCACACAGAGGATTTTGCTGCTGCCTTATTCAGAAGGCGGGGGAAAAATATCAGCTCAAGGTGATGGAGCCAAGTTGCTAGGTGCTGCGTGTCAAAGAGCAAGGAAATATGTGTGAACATGTAAAAGCGGGGGAAAAATATCAGCTCAAGGTGATGGAGCCAAGTTGCTAGGTGCTGCGTGTCAAAGAGCAAGGAAATATGTAAACTAGCAGCATGCAAAAATTGTTACCACAAAGGCTCTCTGGGGAAGGGAAGGGGATATAATGGGGCTGATTTTGAAAAGCAGTTTTGTCCAGTTTTGTGCCTGCAATTTTATACCGACTTACAATGCTGGAGCAGCTTTATGGGCACATTTTGTGCACTTAGATGATGGCCTGCCCAGCTTTTACTGCCAATCAGCTGGATTTCCACGGCTCTGATACCACGTGCCATTATTCCCAAAGGATAATTGCGTGCACAAGCTGTCTCACCACATTAACCGGCCCCTACGGGCCAGTGGGACCTGGCATGGACGAGGAGGAGGGTGTCACCAGTGACCTCCCAGCCTCCATCTGGGCTGTCTAATTATTGCTGACAACGAGATGTTATTTTTCAGATATGAGGACTCAAAATTGCTAAAGCCATTTTAAACCCCCAGTAAATGTCTAGCGATAGGTTTTAAGTGTTCTTTGTGGCCCATACGTTCATTGGTGAAGCCTGGAGGAGTGTTCTGTGTGTCGTTGGGGACCCTGTTTCAGCCCCAGCTCCAGCAATGCCCCACCATAGGCATTTTCACCCCAACTGCCAGGTCTGGCTTCCTGCCCTGCTGGTTCCCGGGGCAAGAGCATCTCTAAAGTGTCACTTTTTGGTGCAAAAGTGCTCGTCTGGGGCGGCAGGAGGATGCAGAAAAGCGCCTGGAGAACCGGGTTCTTCAGCAATAGCTGAAGACTCTGGCTCCTGTAGTTTGTGAGGGGAACTCTGAAGGTTGATGCATATATTCAAAGCCTGCAGCCCAGGGCAACCTGCCATGAGCAGCAGGGCTTCCCTGCTCGCCCTGACTCAGAGCATCCTCCTTCACGCTTGGTTTTGGTGCCCTCATTTCATGGCTTGATGTTCGCGCTCGGAGCAGAGGACCGAGGGCTGGCATCACATCCTTCTCTCTCTGTTTAACCTGAACAGTTCCTGTGTGCACAGAGACCTGCTGGGGGAGGCAGCCA
>NW_015090768.1:1005993-1011516 GCF_001431845.1 Calidris pugnax | reverse complement strand
CTTGGGGGGCTCTTGCTGGGGAGGGCGGGTGGGCTCCAGTCTGGACATTTTAATGGGAAAAGAGGCCAGATAGGGTCTTAAATGGCAGCGTTTGCTTTTTAACACCTTCTTGCAGTTGGACTAGATGATCGCTGTACGTCCCTTCCAACTAAAATTATTCTATTCTATTTCTGGGGTGGATGATCGCTGTAGGTCCCTTCCAACTAAAATGATTCTATTCTATTCCTGGGGTTTTTTTTAGGGGTTTTACACCTGTAGAACTAACCCAGCATTTCCCAGGGGCTATGGTGGGTGGGGAAAGGGGGTTCCTAAAGACCAAACCGTGTGCTCTCAGTGTGAGCAGCAGGATGTTCCTGTACAGCCAGGCTGGGGGTGGGAGAGCGGGGAACTTGGCTTTTAAAGCGTGGAAAAAAGGGATTGTGGTGATGAAACTCCAGGCAAACTCTGTTCTTGCTCCTGCGTCGACTTTGCTAGAACAATCTCGGGGTGGGATTTGTCCCCGTGAGAAGACACACCTCACGGAGAGTGAGGGCAGATGAGTAAGGAACAATTCAAGCCTTGAAGAAGTTAAAAAAGTGAAGACTGCCGAGGTCTGATGATGGAAATTCATTAGCTCCCGGCTGAATAAGTAACGATGATTCTCTTTTCATGTAAGAGCCCTGCCAGCTTGCAAAGGAGCAGATGTGCACACAAGATGGATAGTTTCAAATAGTCAAAATACTGTTTTTTGGGTTGGTTTTTTTTTTTTTTTTACTTTAGTGATTATCTTTTTTTCATCTAAAATAAATCCAGATTGTGCATAGTCTGGAAAACAAAACAACAATATTTGGAGAGTGGGAGTGTTTATTTAACAGGTGGCTTATTTAGCAAATGGTTCGCTCTTATAAAATAATATTCCTGTCGTATTCTGCGGCGATGATTCAGAACAGATGAGAGCGGGAAGGCAGTTTTTGGGGGGGTTATTACTTTATGAGGGCCTGGGTGAGGTTGGTTTAATTAAGAACATCTGCGGGAACGCTTCGCTAAGTGCATCTGCGTGTGCTGTGGAGTGGGAGCTGGGTGCCTCGCAGAGCAGCCCCCCTCCTCCCTGGGGAGGCAGGTGATGGGCCAAGAGGAGTTTGTGTTGAGGGACACACAACTCCATCACATCTCTCTCCAGCCTCCGGTGGGAGGGGGTACCCATCCCCAAACGTGGGTGGGACCCTCGGATGTTCTTCTCTATTCAGGATGTTATTCCTGTGATGTGGGATGTTCCCCACAACAGGCTGTTATTCCTGATCTCAGAGGTCCCTTCCAACCACTACGATTCTCTGATTCTGTGATATTCCCAGGATCTTATCCTGGAGGGGGCAAAAAAGGGGAAGAAGCCCCGGTGATGGAGGTGGAGGAAGATGAGCTGGTGGCAGAGGAGCTGTCGTTATCACACAGAGGGGGCAAACACGCTCCGCTGGGGACCAAATACCTATTCTTTAGAAACCTTCTGCACGGGGTGTGATGGCTGCACTGGAATTTGAGGGGAGGGTTATTTTAATAGCAATATTTTGAGCAGTGGAAGGATAATTGCACACCAATTTGGCTCGCTACCTCCCTGAGGCTTGGCTTTTGTTGTCAGATGGAGTCTCCCTATGTTTTACAAACACAAATGATGCTGTGGGGTTTTTTTTTCTTCCTGTACTTGTTTTATTCTTATTAACCCTTCCAAAGGCGCTGACACCGTCTGAAGTAGCTGGGCTGGTACTGAATAGTACCGGGACCAAAGGGAGTATATTTTGGTTTTGGCTTTCCTGCCTGAGCCTGTGGAAGGTGGGAAGGGAATTCTTTCCAAGATATTTTTAATTTATTGGTATATTAAAGCACTTTTCCCAACTCCCAGGTTTTGCTAATAGCGTGAGCTTTAAATATTTAAATATAGGTAAAATGCCTTTAATGATAAAAGTCATGAACACAATAATTTAAAGTGGTTATTAAATTATAGTAGCCCTGATTCTTGCAGTTCATTTTAAGCCTCCATCCCAGTATTTGCTGTTATTATTCACCATTTGCAGCAATGGGGTCATGATTTTTGGGTGGGAGAGGAATTAGAAATTGGGAAGGAGTTGGGGGCAGGGGAGGCTGGTTTGTTTTTTGCCCAAATTGGCAAAATCCCTGTTTGTGAGTGCTCACGAAGGGGCTCCATGGGGGCTGAGGGGGCTGCTCGTGGGTGGAGAGCCCCCCAGTAACCGTTGCAATGAGCGATGGTCACTATTTTGCACCACAGGGCACAGTAATCACTTTGCACAAGCAGCAACTTGTTGAGGAAGCAAATTTAAAAAAATACTGTATTTCAAGATCAGGGTTTGTCTGAAAGATGAACGCGCTTTGCTCGCCCAAAGGACCATCCTGAGCTCTCCTCAGGGGTCTCAGCAGAGGACCCCCCCAGACCCCAGGCAGAACACAGCTGCCAGCTCTCGGCACGTGTCCCAGCCCATTTCAGAAGTATTTCAGTCAAAAACTCTCTACTCCCATCTTCTGTTCATTAACCTTTCCCGGAGTGCTAATTCTGCATTCAAATAGAAGGTCAAAGCCCTTAGATGAGGGGGTTTTTTTTCCAGCAGAACTAGGTAAGTGCCTGATCTGAAATCTTCTGGCGAGAAACACCTCTCACAGCCCCTCTCCGCTGGGCTCGGCTGAGGTACCCAGGGTGATTAACTTGGGGAGATTAATTTTTGAAACGCACTCGCTCACGTCGTGGCCTTTTGCGAAAAGGTGCTTAAGGCACTGGAACACAGACCGAGACACTCATCGGAGCTCCCCTGACAAAAATGAATGTACTGGGAAGACTCAGGTGTCTTTCCCACCCCGAGTCTCGTCAGCAGGGGAAGGAAACCCAGCTCCAGACCTTTCTGCTCTGCTGCATCTGTACAAAGCTGTGAAAGACCCTGTCACGGCCCAAGGCCTTGGGGAGGAACTTTCTCCTGGGTTGGAAAAACATCGTGGAGCTTTCAGGTTTGTTTCAATTGAAACGGGAGCCCTATTAAAGAAGAAGCTGGGGGCTGGGACCCCAGTGCACACTGGTTGCACCCCGGTTTCACTGTCTGAGCTGAGCATTGGTCTGAGGCTTTTCTTTGAGGTCCATCTCACGGGTTGAGAGCTCAGGGAGCTCTCCTGCTCCCCTCCCCTGGCCTAGGGATGTCCCAGCCCCAGGAGAGGGCGGTGGGTCCTGGGGGGGACAGTGTCCTCCCAACAATGGAGCCCGAAACCCGGTGCCCAGCATCTCCTTGGAAGCCTTGCAATTAAATTAATATGAGAAAAACAACGCCAACAGACCTAGGAGATGCTTGAGTAGGAGAGCAGGATGAGAGTGGTTTGCTTTTCCAGGGATACCTGGAGGAGGGCGGGTGGAATTCCTGCTCCCCCACTGGGAATTGCTGCTCCCCCACCAAAGCATGGGGCTGTGTCTGCTGATGCAAATGTCCCAGAACTGCTCCTCCAGAGCCTGTCTCGAGCAGGTTGTCTGGTTTGGCTCTGACTGGCCTCTCAGACCATCAACAGCCCGTTCCCAGCTCACTGAGAGCCCAACGGCTCCCGGAGCCTGGCCCTGGAGAAGCCACTCGACCCCAAGGCTCCGAGAGCCTCTCGTGGGGAGGTGTCCCCTCCGTCCCCCCCTTCGCCTTTCTGCTGCTGATACACACAGGGGCAGGACAGAGTGTGCCCCAAACTTGCTGAAAGGGCTTCAGAAACCATACGTGGGGACTTACTATCCTTAATTTTTGGCAAAGAAACATTAAATCCTCTCCAGAGAGGAAATAGTGGCAAAGGCAATCCCTTCCTGCCCTGGGGCAAGCTCCCAGGTGCCCTGATGGCAAACGCTTGGGTGGGAGTGAAAATGCAGGAGCTCACTCCAAAGTTTACTTTATCTTTTTAAAACCCCCGCCCCCCGTTATGGTACTAAATGTAAAAAGGCCAAGGTTAATGAAGAAAACAATGAATCTGAAGTTCCACGGAAGAACAACCTGGCGCTTTTAGCAATTGGCTTAAACCAATTGTGGGAATGAATCTGAAGTTCCACGGAAGAACAACCCGGCGCTTTTAGCAATTGGCTTAAACCAGTTGTGGGTTGTGTGGCTTTTTGTTTTGTTTGTTTTTTAATCAGAGTTGGGTTGATGGTTGGACTAGGTGATCTTTAAGGTCCCTTCCAACCTAGAAGATTCTGTGATTCTGGGATGCTGTGCCCAGGAGAGCATCGCCTAAGGTCCCTTCCAACCTAGAAGATTATGTGATTCTGTGATTCTGGGATGCTGCGCCCAGGAGAGCATCGCGACCCGGGGAGACACATCCAAAACCTTACACACATCTAAAGGGCTGCACCTCCCAGCCCAGACTAACTGCCCTGGTGTCCCCTCCGTCCCCCCCTTCGCCTTTCTGCTGCTGATACACACATGGGCAGGACAGAGTGTGCCCCAAACTTGCTGAAAGGGCTTCAGAAACCATACGTGGGGACTTACTATCCTTAATTTTTGGCAAAGAAACATTAAATCCTCTCCAGAGAGGAAATAGTGGCAAAGGCAATCCCTTCCTGCCCTGGGGCAAGCTCCCAGGTGCCCTGATGGCAAACGCTTGGGTGGGAGTGAAAATGCAGGAGCTCACTCCAAAGGTTACTTTTCCTTTTTAAAACCCCACCCCCCGTTATGGTACTAAATGTAGAAAAGGCCAAGGTTAATGAAGAAAACAATGAATCTGAAGTTCCACGGAAGAACAACCCGGCGCTTTTAGCAATTGGCTTAAACCAGTTGTGGGTTGTGTGGCTTTTTGTTTTGTTTGTTTTTTAATCAGAGTTGGGTTGATGGTTGGACTAGGTGATCTTTAAGGTCCCTTCCAACCTAGAAGATTCTGTGATTCTGGGATGCTGTGCCCAGGAGAGCATCGCCACCCGGGGAGACACATCCAAAACCTTACACACACCTAAAGGGCTGCACCTCCCAGCCCAGACTAACCTCCCTGCACACGTGGAATATTCATATGTATTTTCATATTTAAAAAAAATTAAAATTAAATAAGAGGAAGGGGGAGGGAGGCGACACCCTGCCATCCCAGCGCTGGATGTGGGGCTGCTGCCTGTCCTCTCTGTGCGGGTTATTGTGTCTGGGGGCTCACGGGGGGGTGTCCGTGGGGGAGGTTAATGGGAACACTGTCCTGGGGGCTGTAACGGGTGTGGGGCCTGGGAGAGCTGGTGGGGTTTTGCCCCTTAAATCGCACGGTGGAACCTGCGAATTGTTTGGGTTGTGGCTGAAAAGTAATAAAGAGAAGGATGGCTGTGCATTAGGAGAGAACAGATTTTACCCTCTAGGTGCCAAATATAATATATATCATTATTACAGGCTTTTTTTTTTATCTGGCATCATAAAAAAAAAAAAAAAAAAAGGGGGGGGGGGGGTGTTTTGAGAATTTCATTTTTCTATTCACTGCAGTCCTGGCCAAAGTAAAGCCCTCTTTTACATTGACGTCAAGATCTTTACTGAGATTAGGGTTTCATTTCTCTATTGA